>NW_027420057.1:0-67430 GCF_009905375.1 Apium graveolens
ACTTAATAATGTAGAAATAGATCTGAAATGTGTTACAAGAATGACTAAACAAAACAGAGGGTGAGATAAAATAAAAGAGAACAGACCCGTGTCCACCGTCTTTTGGGTTTTGGGCAGCTACATTGAAGTACACACTAACTTTACATGCATAATAGAGTATTTTTATTCCTGTCAAGCTCTCACATGACACTCCAGGCTTAGATTTTATTGCGGCTAACTAGAAACCACTCAGTGCATCTTGAACTTCTGTAATAATATCTCATTTTCCTATTTACAAGCAATGGTGAAAACATTAGTCATGGTAGTTGGACACCTGAGTGTACCTAAAAGAAGCTTTTTGTAAAACTCTTTTATCTTCTTCTTCTATGTCTGATTTAGACCGTAATTATTACTTCAACCATGGCTGTAAAATGGATGTTTCTCTGAGAATGATAAAAATAATCAAATCATAAATAGCTCATACCCCATTCTGTAATAAGTGCAAACTTACATTAATCTCCAAATCATGAAAAACATTTCGCCAGAAGCTTACGTCTTGATAACAGGTTGCAAGTGCAGACTCAAATACTCTTCTAGCACTTGCAGATACAAGATTCTGTTCGAGCTCTATGCAACTTCTATATAATGCAAGACCTGGATGAGGTAAAGCTAGATATCTGCAAATGAAAGAAGCACACCCTTCACAAGTACGATTACATTCTACACAATCTAGCTATTATAAAAATTAAATTATAGTGCCTTGATAAATCATCACAAGCCTGTGCAAGTGAGGATGGTCAAAATTAACACTTGAATAAGCAATAGTCATTTTCTATGCTTAGTGTGCCAAAAAAAAAATTAAAACACCTTTCAAAAGGAAATGTACAAGAATAAAAAAAATCATGAAAACACGACGTGACTGCATAAATTATGAATACTGCATATGGGTTTCCTTTAGTTTCCATGAAACCAGTTTTGCAAATTATCAAAAATTCACACTACGCTATAAGTGCACATAGGCACCGATTTTTATCCAGCATTGAAAGAAAAACGTTGCATTATGTACAAAATTTTCAGTTTATTGCAATATAGTGGTGAAAGCGTTGCAGTACATTGAATCTACCGTTGCTAATAACTGTGTTGCAGTACATTGAATCTACCATTGCTAATAAGTGTTAGTGTTGCTGAGCATGCAACAGTAGAGGCCATAGCGTTGCATTAAATATTTTTTTTATTTAATAAATGCTGACATGGAAAATAAATCTGAGGTGGCATGCTGGGACCCAGGGGTGCTGACGTGGCATGTTCACGTATCATGCCACGTCGGCATTTTGGTCCCCACATGTGGGACCCACTAATGACGTGGCATGCTGACGGGCCCGTCAGCATGCTGACCTGGTATCAGTGGGTCCCACATGTGGGGCCCAAATACTGACGTAGCATGCTGACGTGGCACACAGTGGGGCCCACTTACTGACGTGGCAGCTGACATGGCAGCTGACGTGGCACTTCTGACGTTGCATTTGCTTTCTGGTGTTGCACTAGGTTATTTAGTGTTGCCTTAGTTATTGTAGTATTCTTAAAATTTATTTGTTATATTCATGTTCTAATTTTTTATAAATAATTTTTAATTGATCCAACCTTACGAATATTATTTGCAACTAGTTTTAGAGATGTGTAATTTTTTTAAAAAAAATAAATTTTATATCACGTGCTTTTTTAATAGTCAAACCCCAGTGCATACGGGTTCACATTACGTAGTATTGTTCCAAGTGGTAATTCTATTTTTTTGAAATTTTTGTTAAACGATCCAACGGTATGGATGATGATACCTACTAATTTTAGAGATGTCTAAATGTTTTTTAAAAAAATAGATTTTATATCGTATATTTTTATAATAGTCAAATTACGGTCAACACGGGTTCATATAACCAAGACTTGTCCCGAGTGGTGATTATATTTTTTTAAAATTCTTGTTCAACGATCCAACCGTACGGATGATGTTACCTTCTAATTTTAGAGATGTTTATATTTTTTTTAAAAAAATTTAGATTTTATATCTCGTGTTTTTTTAATAGTCAAATTACGGTCAACATTATTTCCTGTTACCAGTATTGTCCCGAGTGATTATTCTATTTTTTTTAAATTCTTGTTCAATGATCCAACCGTACGGATGATGATACCTACTAATTTTAAAAATGTGTAATTGTTTTTAAAAAACTTTAAATTTTATAGTGTGTGTTTTTATAATAGTCAAATTACGGTCAACACGGGTTCCTATAACCAAGTCTTGTCCCGAGCGGTGATTCTATTTTTTTAAAATTCTTGTTCAACGATTAAACCGTACAGATGATATTACCTACTAATTTTAGAGGTGTGTAATTTTTTTAAAAATTTGTAGATTTTATATCGTGTGTGTTTATAATAGTCAAATTACGGTCAAGACGGGTTCCTTGTAGAGTATTGTCCCGAATGATTTCTATTTTTTTAAAAATTCTTGTTAGACAATTTAATTATACAAATTTTTTTGTATTGTTCCGATTAATTTTATCATTGTCGTGTTAATTTGATATATATTTGACATTAGTTATAATTTTTTTTATAATATTTAAAATTGTAAATATTCAATAAAATACTGAAAAAATAATTAAATGATGTTGAGACACAGATCTGCACACTTTCCCAGGCCAAAAAATTGGGCGGCTATTTTACCCCTTAACAAAATTCACTCACTTTCGTTTCTCACAGTTTACTTTCCTTCTCTCCTTCTCACTCTTTCTCACTCTCTACTTCTCACTCTTTCTCTCTAAATATAAGGTGATGTTTGGGCGGTCAAATATCTGAGCTGATATTCGAAGGCTGATATTCACTCTCTCCTTCTCACTCTTTAAACTCTTTTAATTGGTAAGTGTGGGCAACATTTTTTCTAAATCTGAGCTTCGTTTTCTAAATCTGGGCAACGTTTTCTAAATCTAAGCTTCGTTTTCAACTTGCAGATACTTTGGGGGCTTTATATGGTAGATTTTGCAGGTAATTTTGCAGATATTTTTAAATTTTTTCGATTTAGGGTTTATTTTTAGGGATTTTGATTTGGGGTTTTAGTATTTCAATTTAAGGTTTATTTTTAGGGCTTTTGATTTGGGACTTTAGTATTTTGATGTAGGGCTTTAGTATTTTTAGGGCTTTTGATTTGGGGTTTATAATTTCCTGTGTTTCAAACTTATAATTTAGGGTTTCTTTTCTCTGTGTTTTAGGATTGTGTAATAATGTATGTATAACTGTAATTTAGTTTAATTTAATTTTGAATGTTACTGATGTTGTATTATGTGTTTGATAGGGGGATTTATATCACTGGAAGTAGCTTGATTGGTGCTGCGATTAAAGCGCTTTGTATTATTTAGAAGAATCTCATCAGGTTATACTCAAATCCTAGCTCTGCGTATTTGTGTGCGTTGTTGTTTTGATATGATTTTGTGGATCTATTTAAGTAATCAACTTGATCTGTTTTGGACTGTACATTGCTGGTGATGTATGTACTATTTTCATTTGATTTCATGTTTTATTTAGGAACAATTTTAGCCTTATGCTTCTTCTGGTATTAATTTACACTCACTTCTCTCTTTTTACAACAGTATAGATAAAGAAAGATGTCATGATCATATGTTATTCAGTTTATAACAGTAGTGATGATTTTAGATTGTAATGTTAACACTTTAAAGTTTATGTTCTTCTGTTGTACTTTAATCTATGAAGTTTATATTTTTCTGATGTATTTTTATTTTTAATGTTAATGGATGTAATAGCTTTCTTTTCACTTTTAGTTCCCCGGATAAGCTCTGTTTATATTTCTATGCACTTGTGTTCATCATTAGAATTCAATTTAATGTCACTAGCATTAAAGATTATAATGAGAAAGTTGAAGCAACAGGAAAAATTACATTACATCGAGTTATTGTATAACTCTTATCTTATTGTACCGCATTGACTTGCAAGTAATCTAAAATTACTGAAGTAAATGCAGTGATAATAGTAGAATTATATACTCGCCATTAGGATGATAATGCTCATCAACCTAAAATTCCTTTATGAACCATTAGACTCCTTTGGTCTCACCTTCATCTTTCTCGACATAAATGCATTCCTTCATTTCTCTGTACATTGCCTTGAGAATTGGAGTCCGGTCATACTGATAATAGTTTCACAGTAATGGCTTCATTGCCTCTGTTGCACCTCCATTTACTTTCATCACTCTCTTGTTACTTGTACCGCCATATATCTTGTTCAACTATTTCTTAACTACTGCATGCCACATATTACTTCTTGAACACCTTGTGTTATTCGCAGGCTCTCTGTAAGTCAAGTATAAAACCTTAAGTTCATTGTCACATCTACTCTAGTTTTTCTTGGTGAAGGTAGGTTCAAACTAAGTTTAGACATTCGTAATGGACTCTGAGAGTAACGTTTGGATAGGACTACCAAGATATAGTATAGAATACGGACAAGAGGTGACTGATTTTTTTAGATAATGCCTTCTGAGTTTGTGTGAGGGGCAACGAAATGAAGTGCCCTTGCAAAAATTGTATTGATCGTAAATGGCATACAAGAGAGGTCATCAATGACCATCTTGTTTGTAGTGGTCCTTCCCTAGAACATGTCAAATGGATTTATGAAACTTCACAAATGAAGCCAAAGTTTAGTACTAACTTCATGGATTACGAAGCAGGGATGGATTTTGGGAATAAATTAGAAGAGATGTTCAAGTGTATGGGTAAAAAGTGGGAAAATTGTGAAGGAAGACCAAATGCAGAGGCACAAAAGTTTTATAAAAGGGTTAGGAAGGAAAAAAACCATTATCCCCGGGATGTACTAACTTTTCTCGATTAGGTTTCATGATCATACTCTATCATTTAAAGTGTGGTCATGGAATTAGTGAGTCCGTATTTGAGGAGTTGCTTAAGCTAATGAAAGAAGCATTTCCTGAAGCCCACCTGCCTTTGTCCTTCAATGCTGCAAAGAATGTCATTAAGGATTAAGGTCTTCATTATGAGAAAATACACGCATGCCCAAGTCGCTGCATGTTATATTGGGCAGAAAATAAAGATAAAGATGAATATCATACTTGTGGAGTTTCAAGGTGGGTTGTACAAGAGAAAAAAGGTAGTGGTATTAATAACGAGCTGGAGAAGTTGATTCACAAAGTGCCGACAAATATAATGAGGTATTTTCCACTAAAGCCAAGGTTGCAAACAATGTTCATGTGCAAAGAGTTTTCGAAGATTATGACATGGCATGCAGTGAGACGTAAAAAGGATGGGAAACTAAGACACCCGGCTGATGGCCAGGCTTGGAAAATGATGGATGCTCACTATCCTGATTTTTCCTCGGAACATCGAAATGTGAACTTAGGTGTAGCAGCAAACGGATTCTGCCCGTATTGTACAATGAATTTAAGTCATAGCACATGGCCAATTGTGTTGGTAAATTATAACCTTCCACATTGGTTGTGCATGAAGCAAGAAAATTTAATACTCTCAACACTAATATCGGGTCCAGATTCAATAAACAATAATATCGACGTGTATATGCAACCTTTGATTACGGAGTTAAAATAATTATGGGATGTCGGCGTTGAAACTTACGATGCCTTTACTGACCAGAATTTTAAGTTGCGTGCACGCGTGATATGGACCATTAGCGATTTTCCCGGATATGCAATGTTGTCCGGCTGGAGTACGAAGGGAAAACTAGGTTGTCCAGTTTTCCATTATGAGAATTCTTCATGTTATTTAAAACATAAGAGAAAGATGTGCTACATGAACCATAGGAAGTTTCTTGAGCCTACACATAAGTGGAGGGTGGATAAAAAAAACTTTAATGGTGATATTGAAATGGGACGGATTCCACCAGTTCTATCACGAACTGATATTGAAGAGTTGTTGCAGGGGTACGAAAACTATTTCAGGAAGGGCAAGAAAAAGGTTAAAAATGAATCTCCTTTAAAAAAGAAATCATTTTTTTTATTTATCATATTGGAGACATAATCCACTTCGACACAACCTTGATCCCATGCACATTGAATAAAACATATGTGACAAAATATTAGGTACTCTACTTAATATTAGTGGCAAGTCAAAGGATCATTTAGAAGCGCGTTTTGATTTACAAGAACAAAATATAAGAAAGCCCCTTGATCCTGTTTTATTTGCTGATGGAAAGTCATATGAAATTAGACCTGCAATATTCGACACGAAAAAAAAGGAGAAAGAAATCTTTTGCTCCATATAGAAGAATACCAAACTGCCATACGGTTATGTTTCGAATATTAGTCGGTATATAAGCATAAGTGAGAAAAAGGTGGTTGGTTATAAGAGCCACGATGCTCATTTCATTCTTCATTATTTGCTATAATTTGCCATGAGAAGAACATTAAAGCCGGAGGTTGCATTACCGTTGATCAAACTGGGCACATTCATCAGAGGTCTATGGAGCAAAGTAATCGATTTAAATGACCTATTGAGCGGTTCCTTGGAAAGTTAAAATCTTATGTTTGAAATAAAAGTAAACCGGAAGGTTCAATTGCAGAAGGTTATTTGGCAGAAGAATGTGTCACATTCTGTTCAAGAATTTTTGACTGGTGAAGGAGAAACAGAAGATACCATGTCTCATTCTGCAAGAAATGCAAGTTTGGAGTATCATATTGGAACAAAAAAGAATCAAGATGGAAAAGTCTTTAAATTGAAACATGCAGATTGGAAGGCTTCTCATCAATACATTCTATTCAACTTCGTCAATAATGAAATAGAGAGTCTGATTAGGTAAGCTTTTAAGTCATTTTCCTATTTTATTCAGTTTTATGTCACCACTGTTTACCTTTCCTAGACTGTGTAAACTTCATTTTTCTAGGGAGCATCGAGTTTCATTGGATGGTGAGGCAACTTCGAAAAGATTCAAAAGGGAAAATCCAGTAGTTGGGAATGTTAACTACTATGGATCAGTCGAGGAAATTTTTGAACTAGATTATTGGGGGGTTTTTAACGTGGTCCTTTTTAAATATTGTTGGTACCAAGAGGAGAAGGATAAATATGGTCTTACTAAAGTAAATTTTAATATGTTAAGCCACAAAAATGATCCTTATGTTCTGTCATCGCAAGTGCAATAAGTCTTTTATGTTCAAGATCCAATTCAAAAAATGGTTCATTATGTTATTAAGAAGTTGTCGAGGGACGTGTGTGATGCTGAGAATGAGAATGCAACTGAAGAAGAGATCAAAACCAGTACTTTAGATGATATCGATATTGATCAAGGATTAGAATTTGAAGTTGGTGACGAGAGTTGCTTCAGAGATGATGTCCCCCAAATACAAATTCCATTTATGTCTCCCTAGATCACATAACATGTTTCTTATAGAGAATTACTTTGCTCGATTTTAGTCATGTTTTATTTTCCAGATTAAAATGTATTCTCCACTATCTATTTGTAATTTGATCAAATGTCGTGAAACTGTTTGATGTTTCAGATTTAATGGTTAACTGTTAATTGTTTGAAATATTAATCATTCTTTTTAAATGATGAAAAACTCCTTGATTTTTCTGGGAATCTAGGTTCTGTTGCTATTGCTGAATCTGTTAAAAAGTAATTATAATGCTAAATTGTGTACTATGCATAAAAAGTAATTATATTGATCAAATCTGTTGTGTGTCTATGTAGTACTTTTCTTGCTATTACTGGTAGAACAGTCTGCTAGTTTCAGCACTTTGGTCGGTTTTAACTGTTGTTGGTTCTAGTGATGATGAGAAGCATACGTACGTATGTAAATAACCCAATTACAAGTTATAGTTCTCCCTAATCAGTGAAATACAATGACTAATTCTAAACTCTTTTGATTGTATAAAAATATCGACACTTCTTGTTTTAATTTCTGATACATATTTAACTAAAATATTGTTTGCACATTACACACAGCAATATGAGCTATTTCTATTGAGTTTATCAGTTAGGAAATATTTATTATTGTTGTTGTTGTGTAGTATATAAGTTTTTATTCTAACTGACTTTCTAAATATTTAAGTTGTCTATTATCATTTTTATAAACATGACTGACTTTAATGATTTATTCTTAACAGGATGGACGACACAACAGTTAATGTGAGGTTGCATTATAAAGGAAAGCTTAAGAAGACATCATATATTGGTGAAAAACATTTCATTGTGATGGGCTTAGATGTTGAATCCTTTTCTTATTCCGTGCTTATGGAATTGGTCAAAGATAACCTCCATTTTACTGAAATTGGAGGAATCTACGCAAACAAAGGAAAAAAAGGTGGTTCGCAGCTATTGTCAAATGATAAGCAAGTCATGGCTCTTGTGGAAGATTGTGCTCCTGGTTATTTAGTGAACTTCTACATCGACAACATTGTTGACAAACAAATTGAGCCGGCTCCTCAAATGCAACCTCATGTGATCACTCGGCCTAGGGAAAACTTCATCGAAGGTATTTATATATGTAATGTTTAATTCACATATAATCATCTATACACTGAATTCTAAAGTACGTTATTTATAATTGTTACAACTTCCCCTCAGAAACCGCTGAAGCGTAAGTTTGGTACCACACATCAACTCCAGCAGCAAAAAAAGAAAAAGGATAAAAAGTTGTCCGAGGTCGGTGGTTGGCAGGACATTTTAACAAAAAAAAGTGGACAAGATGTACCTGTCAGTAAAAATGAGAAAGTAACTGCGAGAAGGAAGTTAGCCTTAGAACCATGTGCAGGGGATACTGAAGATACTGGAAATAAGGATCTTGTTGAAAAGGTATTTAAATGATTATTTTTAAAAAAAAAATTAAATGTATACATATGCTTTCGTGATTTATTTTGTACACTTGTAGTTACCCCCACCACCGCCGCTCTCCGAGTATTTAAAATTCAAAAAAGCTGGTTGCAGAGGGGATAGTGAAGATACTCGTATTGATGTTGCTGAGAAGGTATTATTTACACCTCTTTTTTTGTATTAACTGTTAATACAAATTTTAGCCATTATTTCACCCAAACACAGCTTTTGTGTTACAAATTGTGTTAAATACAAATTTTAGCCCTAATTGATAAAGGTTGTGTTTTTATTATTGTTTAAAGTGTTTGATATGATAATCAAGAATCTTGAAGCTAATCTTTAGTTGGGTTGCTTTAATTTTGCGCTAGCTTTTATTTTTAAAAATCAAAGATGCTATTTTTTCATTAAGGTGGTGCTTTATGTGTATAGCAGTGAGTAATGTGCATACAATTTGTATATATTGAGAGAAAGAAGTTAATCATGCATTTTCTATTTTAAATGTATATTATTTCTCATTAAGTCCAAATGACCTCATCTGTTAATCATGCATTTTCAAATTTAAATGTATAATGTTTCTAATTAAGTGCAAACGACCTCATTTGTTAATCATGCATGTCCTAATTTAAATGTATATTGTTTCTGATTAAGTCCAAATGAAATTTAAATATTAATTCAGCAAGATGCTCAATCAATCATTTTTCAGATGATCGCGAATGATGCATTTTATTGTCTAATATTCAGTAACTTTCACTAATAATCATATAATATATAATTTCTCATTGTTACCATCCAGATAAAGTAGTCGATTAATCATGCATTTTTCAGATTTATTTATCTACACTTGCAGTTATCACCACCATCACCGCTCCCAATGTTTCTCAAAACAAACATGGATAAAGTGAAAAACGCTCGATGTAGAAGAGATGCTGATAAAATGGTATTATTCAGTTATTTCCATTGCTTTTGATGGATTAGTCACCTTTTCTGATTTTCACCTATTTAAATTTATAATCTATTTAATTGTATACTAATTTCTTGTAGTTGCCACCACCTCCACCACTATGCGAGTATGAAAAGTTAAAACTGGATAAAATGAGGGCAAATAATGAAGTTTATAAATCACTCGGTTTGCCTCAGATAGTTTCTACTTTTAAAGATGCAGTGGAGTCGAGTAGTAAATCAAAAGGTAAAATAGGGAAAGAGACAACTATTGAGGAAGATGACTCACAATATGTTCTGGCAAATGAAGGGGACGTTGAAAGTGATGATTTGTCTGAGGTATACGTTATTTGATTAATTGTTTTTTGGTTATTGTTGGCTTAATTCACTTTAATACCAAGTATGGTTAAGTAATTCTAAACATAAATGTCAGGACATTGAATCTGTTAAGCAAAAGAAAATTGATGTTGGGCCAAAGACTGGTTCACGAGGCAATGCAGCCCCTAGAAAATATGGCACTGCAACTGAGAGGGCAGCTACAAGGGCTTATTGTCCACAACCTATTAAACCGACATCCACCAAGATTTTTAGACAGTCAAGCAATGATGGACCAGCTCCTGGTACGGTTGCTGCTTACTTCGCATTACGAGACCGTCAAATGAATAATGATGAAGCTCCGATGAATGAGAACGTTGTTGAATTCGAAATGGAACAGAATGCAGATGAGGAAGTCTAGGAAGGTAACATGTATTCGTCTTTTTGGTTAATTGTCATTTTATGTTTAGTAATACAGTTTCACTGATCATGCCTTATTTTTTTGTACCTGGTATATTAAGTACGTGCTCCTAGAAAACGTAGAGGACCAACAAAAATGACTAGGGTCCATGGAAGGAACCCTAATGAGAAAGTAGTCATTTCTTTGAATGCAAAGGGTCAAGCAATTTCGGATATAGAAGGAGATATAGCAGAGCTAAGTAATTTCTTGGGAACATTGGCAAGGGATAATGTGTCGCGGATTTATGTCAATTGGCACGTTGTTCCCGATCAATTGAAACAGAAATTGTGGGAGTATACTCTGGCGATTTCTATGCTCTATAACATAGATTAAATCACTTTCCAAATTTCTACATTATATTAATAAATTATAGTCATTCTTTTTATGCTTAATATATTACAGGGCAAGTATGTTATTCCCGATGAAGGAAGGAAATGGATTTATACTACCCTTAGTAATGCTTGGAAAGTACTGGGGGATGAGGTGGTTCAGGTAGTAAATAGAAAAACCTTAATTACTTAAATAGTTGCTTAACAGAAACTGGCATGATCTGTGTACTTGTTTTTATTTTATGAAAACTAGTCAGATCTGCGTATTTTGTTGTAATTTTAAAGAAATTGGCTAGGGAAAATGCTGAGCATCGTAAGTCATTGGTTGAGACGCATACGTTGGGTCGTAAACCTGTTACCCTAGTTGTTGAAAAATTGGTATTTTTTTTTCATTTTGCAAGTTTATTTTTAACACAATGATTTACATTATGGTTGTTTGTTATCGTAAATAGGTAAATATATTTTATCGTGTCCTTTTAAGAATGCTTGTGTTATGTAAGAATTTTTATATATTATTTATACCATGATGGTTGTTTTATTTAAGTATGATTGTTTTATTCAAGTGTGGTTGTTAAATAGATTTTTGTTTGTTTAGGGAAACAAAGATTAGTCTAAAGTTAAGTTTTTTTTATCTATATGACAGTAGGAGTACTAAATAGTTAATACAAACATATTTCCAGGTTAAATGTCTCCTACATCCACACTTAAAAATCTTGTTTCCTTTCTATTTTGACTGATATTAGGTTTTCTGCATGCTGTCCTCTCAAGGATATTTACTTATGCATGCATCTGTTTTAACTTAGTTCTAAAAGAATGGAACAAGCATTCAGAATTTG
Source organism: Apium graveolens (assembly GCF_009905375.1). Taxonomy (NCBI): domain Eukaryota; kingdom Viridiplantae; phylum Streptophyta; class Magnoliopsida; order Apiales; family Apiaceae; genus Apium; species Apium graveolens. Next base: position 11,688 of record NW_027420057.1, read on the forward strand.
ACATAACAAGTTATTGCTGCAAAGACCTATATTAATATTAGCTGAACTCGCTTCTTTTATGTGGAACCCTTATTTCTTGATGCATAACAAATCATAACCATGGTGAAAGTAAACTTGCTCAAGTGTATGAAAATTTGAAGATATTATAAGAAATAATAGCTTGGAAAAAGATGAGTCACTTAACTCAGAGGCAGCAAGCCTGACATAAATTATATGCATTTTCTGAGTAGCCTCTTGTATCAATCAGACCACCAAACCATAACAGGCATCCACTTTTGTTTGTAGTATTTGTATTTGAATAAGCTGTGTAATTACATTTCTTCAGGCATTCTATTTCACATTTTTCTCTAAGTACCTGTGTATCTTAGGTTTTGAATCTGTTTTTGCAGTATGGTTGCAACTTTATGTCTTTTTCGATAAACGATTATGTCTTGATTATACAGTCGTAGTTTTATGTCTTTTTCTGGTCTAAATTGTGTAATGCTGAATATTACTCCCTCTGTATTGATCGAGATCGATCAGTCTTTAAAAACCACAATTTTGCGCTGATCAACTTAGTATATTTGATTATTTAAATACCCCTATTTTTCATGCATTTAAAGGACTAATTTTGTACATTTTTGACATAAAAAGGCTAATCCGAATCTTGAGCATCCAAGCGATGCTCAAATATATTCAATCACTCGTAAGCGAGAAGAAGGTTGGGAATACAAGTCAAATACTGAATAAATGAAGGAGAAACTTGTAAGTTTATTTTATTGTATAGAGGCAGTTTATATTAATGGCATATTTAGCTACTGCACTAACCAATTTTTGTAGGCAAAAATTCAGAAGTTAATGGAAGAGGGAAAGGAGGCTGAAGCAAATGCAGTTACTTCTGATCGAAAGGCCCATGCACCTAACTGGCTACTTGGAAGGACCGGTACTAAGTTGGTCTCGATGTCAACTAAAGCCTCAACTGCACAGCAAGTGCAAGAGTTAACTGAAAAGATAAGCGCCTTTGAGAGCGAATTGGAGTCCAAGTTCAACAGGAAATTGCAGGAGAACATGGCTTGGATGGTGAAAAAATTGGGAGAAGCAAATCCTGGTATGATATTCAATCTCGAAGACGAATGTGCCACCGTTTCCAGTGATCAAGAAGAAAATGGTACTCTAGTCACTCAAGGCACTCAAGGCGCAACTTCTTAGTGACTTTGTTCTTTGGTAATTCTGTTCGTTTGATGAAAGATTTGATGTAATTTTGGTGTTTTAAATTTATAATTGGGTGTATGTAATTTGGCACTTTCGTATATTTAGAACCTGTTGGATGCGGGCTATTTATGATGGATGCCCGATAGAGCTATTTTTGTTGGATGCCTGATAAGGCTGTATTGTTGGATGCCACTTATGGCAGGTATCATGTAAAAACAAACCAGTTATGTCCAAATTTTATGTTTGCAAGTGTTGCATTTTCCAGAATATGATGTTGCATATTGCATTATATTGTGTTGCACTTGATTATAATACTGTTGCAATTTTAAAAATGGTGTTTCATAAAGCTGTATATACTGTTGCAATTTAATGAAATTGATGTTGCATATGCACTAACATGGTGTTGCATAAAAAAAGTGGGCCCCATAAATGACGTGGCAATATGGGTCCCGTTGCTGACGTGGTAAAGTGGGACCCACAGCTGATGTGGCAGGTGGACACATGCTGATGTGGCATGCCGACGTGGCATGCTGACATGGTTATTGCTGCTGACCTGGCATCCGATGTGTCACTTGCCACATAGGACCTGGTTTAGTGTCTTGTCATGCCTTATGCAACACTAATTGTTGTTGTCAATATTTTCCTCTACTGTTGCAAAATAAGTATAATGCAATACTAAAAGGTGTTGCACAAAATGTTTCATTAGCTGTCTATGGCCACTTCCACATTGGCAACCCCCACCTTGGTGTTGCCTATTACCTTATACAACACCATTTGGGCCTTATGCAACTGTATAGTAGGGGTTGCCTATGTGCACTTATGGCGTAGTGTCAATAGTGTTAGTGTAGGGGCCCTAGATGCAATACATTATTCTTTTAAATCTTTATGTCAGTTGATCATTCAATAAATGTATTTATTATGACCTTAATTATTGCAATGTTTTGTTAGCATAATAAATGTCCTTAGAATCATGATACACATTATATAGTTTAAGTACATGACTTGAACTTGAGATTATATAATATATCATATTCTTAAAGGTCCGTAGTCGAGTATTATTATATAGGACAATAATAATACATAGATAGACTAGTATGTTGTTTGACAAGATAACCACATATCATTGGTTATAAGTATGGGGATACTAAAGTCAATACATAGGTACATGTGAGAGTACATGGTACTGGACAGACCCACAGTGAGATTCTTTATGTTTAATAAAGTCATAAGAAAGACTCACAGTGATAATGGTGTAAGGATCCTTTGACTTGAAATCATTATATTTCTATACGAGGATTAATATACTTTGACTACATTAAAAGTTACTTTTAATCGGGTGATGATAAAAGTGGATATCGGGTATATCATGAGTCGTATGAGAAATATGAATGATAGATAAAGGATTTAACCCTCCTATAATCATATACTTTGACTACATTAAAAGCATGGCCATGCTCAAATAATGATTTTTCTTGATAATCTACTAATGGATCAAGTAAACCCGGACTAAATGTTGAAGAGGATGACTAAATACATGCCTCGAGTTTAATCTATAATATGTATGGTTAAAGGGATTATATTACACGAAAAACATTAATCACAAAAGGTTTTATCTAATCACGATTTAATTATTTTTTAATTGGGTAACAATGATGTATTACTGGATACCACTCATTGTTTATAATTTTATTAGAGAATAAAATTATTGTCAATTAAATAATAGCCTATACGGTCGCACAAATATAACACTTAATGGAATAGTTAATTTAAATTATGGATTTAAATTAATTGATGATTATTCGAATTTTATTATAATTAAGTAACACTTAATTGAGATAATATAAATTTGAATTAAAAGGAATGTTTTTGCCCATAATATTTAAGTATGACTTATTTATTAATTAAATAATAAAAATTCATTTTTATTATTTAATCCAATACCTACTAGGGTTGGGCTTGCTGTTATGGGCCTTTTTAATCAGCCATTATAAATACATAATGATAGGTTAAAGAGGCTTCTACGTTTTTATGAAAAACCCTAGCAGCAAAGAGAGGCAGAGGCTATTCGTCGTCAAGAAGGAGGCTAGTACATGCATTTCGTAGTCAAGTTCGTGAGACGTTCTTGGAGGTGCTTGTGTGGATACCATAGAGGTGTTTCTCTGAGAGGTAGACACAAAGCGTGATAGCTAGGATCTCCGTTGATTTCATGAAAGCTAAGCTCTTGAAAGGTATGATTCGTTATCTCCATAATCTGCCCATAATTATACATAGATCCTATTTTGGGTTTCAAAATTTTTGTTTTATTTACGTTATCCGCTGTGTTTTATGCCTCGGCACCCAACAAATAGCTGATATAATTGTAAGTAACATAGATGGTTGTTGTGGGTATATTACACTACTCATCATCTCCATCGCCATCGCCATTTTTTGGCTTCTTACTTCTTTGTCTGATATATATATATATATATGTAATCCCAGTTTTGTGCCATTTCTTTAGCCTCTTCCTCTCCCTACGAACCAAATGATATCATTTGTATATATTTACCTGCCTTTCAGAAATTTTTATTTTGGGGATCCCATAACTAATGACTTCTATATCAACAATTTATAATTATACAATTAAAGAGAGTACAACTTAGCTTAATTAGAACCAATTAAAAAATAAAAAATTAGGGTTTCAAATTGAAACCCCATATTCTAAAATTAGGGTTTAAAACTTACTAAATTCATGTTTTAACCTCCAACTTAGCTTTAAACTCAGACTTAACTCTAAACTCCGATTTCAACTCCAGCCTGAACTCCGACTTGAACTTGAACTCCAACTTGAACTCCAACCTCAAACTTCGACTTAGCTTTAAACTTCAATAAAGAGAGAGAGCATAGAGAGATATGAGAGCAGAGAAAGAGATGAGGGCACGGAGAGAAAGGAGTGGGTGTTCTTGGATTAGAGGTCGACTAGAGTGAGAGACGAGGAGAGTTTTTGGTTATAATTTTAAGATCTGTGTTTCATGTTTTCTATTTTTGATTTTAATTTTTAATTGTTTTTATTTAAAAAGAGGGGGAAGACTTGTGTGAAATGAGTGGGGAATTTTTCTAAAGCAAAAAACAAGGGGGAAAACAAGGAGGGAATTAATTATTTAGATAAAAAGGGAAACGGGGAAGGCGCGCCGATTAAATTTTTTGAAACAAATTTATAACATCCATTAGGCTAAAACACCGATGTTTATAATAACAAAAGACATCGGTTGGTTAAAACCAATATAGAAAACACCTTTTACATCGGCTCCAAAAGCAACCGATGTCTAAGAGGCGATGTATATTCTACTTTTTCTAGTAGTGTATAATTACTTTACCTGCCAGTATCAGTAAAATGTCCTATACTGCTAAAAATAGCTACATCATAAGATTTGAAATCCCCTATAACACACTCCTAGGACAACCATTCTTTTTGGCCTTCCAAGCTTTTGAGTCGATTGCCCATCTCAAGATGAAGTACCCAACCCGAGAAGGGAGTCGGGAAAATGAGAGGAGACTAGGGGACATCAATAATCATCATGCTTAAAAATTTTGATAAAGATCAAGATCATGAAGAGAATGACACTAGTGGGAAAAGAAAGCATCCAGAAGCCAAACCAAGTGGAAATAAGAAATTGTTAAACATTGACCAGGAGAAACTCAGGGTTGACCTATCTTGCCCAATTACGGAGCCCACCACCGAAGTAGAGGAAGTCAAATTATATGTTGGTTATTCCATTAATGTTTCGCCAATATTTCTTGGCAAGTATAGTTGTATGGAAATTCCTCAAACTCCTAACTCTCAGACCACCACTACATCGAAATTTCAAGATATTTACGTCATTTATCAATTTCTTCAACCCCCAGGCTGTGAGATATGAGTGTTCAATTATCAACACAAGTATAAGGACTAAAGAACACTATAGACTTATCATAATTAACCGCGTTTCCATAAAAACGCTCATACCTCTATAAAATACACTTCATATTCCTTGCATCTGCACTCGTTGCTTGAAAAAAGAAAAAATAATCATCAACAAATAACATATTCGAGATACTGGGAGCTCCTCTAGCAAACTTAACTCCATAAAGCAAACCTTTTTCCTTTAACTTTCTAATGATAGATTTAAACTTTGGCGCATAGAATATACAAGTAGGGAGAGATTGGATCTCCATGAGGAAGTCACCATTGCGAATGCACATAACCAAAAATTCCACTAACCTGTACAAAAGTGTACGAGACTTTCTGAACACATGTCATAATCCTAGAAATCCAGGTCAAGTGGAAACCAAATTTATGCAAAATTTGTTCAATAAATTTTTATTCCAACCTATCTTATGCTTTAAAATATCAATTTTTAACCCATCCACACCTTTTTTCCGTATGAATTCAAATGCAATCATTACATGATCAATTAATAGCCTCCGTTCATTAAAAGCACTCTGTTTTTTAGACACTATCGAGTTTAAACATAGTTTCACCTTATTATCTAGCTTCTTAGGCAATATACGCATCAAAACATTATCAAGAGAGATATGTCGAAGATCTTTCATATGTTTCATTTGTTTAACCATAGAAATAAGACGTACAAGGGTAAGATTTAGTTCCCTTGGCCCATGTTCTCATGTTTTGTATCAAAGAAAGTCTGACAAAAATGGACAAACTTCTGACAATATTCCAATAAGCTTGAAAAATTTTGGGTTCAACGATGTGGACCGTATGGCTTATCTGGATGCATGGCAAGTCTACAATTGTTTGGATCTCTACCTCCAATATATTTCTTTCCATCTACAAACCCTGTTCTATGTTAAATGCAGTGTTGTGTAAATATAGATACTTTTTCCATTAATTATTATCTTCAAAATATTTTTTAATACTTTAGAAAAAATTTAACCATTGTGTACTTTTTTACATGTTTAGTATTTTTACATGTTATGTAATTTGTTTGTCTTATGTATTTTATAATTCTTTCTATCTTTATTTTTTATGTTCTATATTTTATAAATTGTATAATGTTCTGTATTTTAATAAAGTAAATTTCTTTAAATATATGATTTAATTTTGTTTAACATTATATTCAGGTTTTGTTTATTATTTTGTGTATTCTAGTTGTGTTTTGTGTAACTTATTTATATTTTGTAATGAAATAAAAAATTTTAAGTGTACGTTTAATATTACATACCACTACTCAAATTTAATGTGTAAGGTAAATTTCTTACAGTTTGAATTTTCAATACTTTTTAGTACTTTAAAAAACTTTTAACCATTCTATATTTTTTCAAAATTTCTATATTTTTATATGTGCTATAATTCTTAGAATTATGTACTTCCTTAAGTGTTTCTATTTATTATATACTCTATTTCTCATGTTCTATATTTTATACAGTTTATATTATGTAATGTATTTGAAATAAAGTAAAATCTAAATAAATATATAATTTACGTTTTTAAGCATTTGTTTTAGGTTTATATATTATTTTCTGTTATGTAGTTGTTTTTTGTGTAAAATATTTATACATGTGTTCAATATAATTTTAATACCACTATTAAAGTTTAATGTGTTAGGTAATATTTTTTGGAGCTTGTATTTAAATTTTAACTTTTTTTTTACATTGGTGCTTTTTTCAATTTTAGGGAGAAATTCCTAACTAAATTAATGGAGAATAAATAATTTACACAAGTATATTTTATTTTGTTCAATGATATTATCTTGTTAAACTAATAATTGTATCTTATTTAAAAAATTGATCAGTTAACTAAAAAATAAAGAAAAGTAGAGTTATAATACAGACTAGATAACTAAGACAATACAATAGCAGTTTAACAAAGTGTATAAAAGGTAATAATGTCTATATAAAATTTTAAATCTAAGGAATTCACAATAAAAACAAAACATTATATAACTAGGGAATCAATTAAACAACAAAATGATGAGTTAGAAAACAAACGTTCATGATTGTGGACCAGTTACTAGGTTACCATTAAAATTGGGTTATGGTTGAACCTTCATCAATCATCTATATATAGATTAAAGTTCATAGAACCTATGATGTTTTAATAATAACCACTTGTTAATAACTAATTTTAGAGAAAGATTATAGAAACTAATAACTTTTAATAATAACCCGATGTTATGAACTAATTGAACTTTTTTTTGTTCTTTTTCTTATGGAACTCATTTCCTTATTTTTTTTCTTTTTATTGTTTTTTAAATTTCGAAAAATTATTCTTTTATATGGATGAGAAACACATATTTAAAAAATATATTATGTTTTTAAAATGATTTACAACTTTTCCACTTTTTCCATAACAATACCTTTATACACACCAACAGTATTTTATTAAGAAGATGATTTTTAATAGAATACTAAGTCAAAACATAATTATTCAATAGAACATTATTTTTTACACAATATTATTTTCTCATAAAATACATGCATACAATTCTTAGCTGAATATAATTTTTCAAGAGGACACAATATTATTGAGAAATGAAAAAAAAATTGTTTGACGGCATAATATATAAAATAAAATGGTATATTACAGTTTATTTGTATGGACATCTGTAGTTTTATGTAGTTACTAGGTTACCAACATATATACATACATATATGTACATATCATGTGATTACATGATACATGTCAATAATATATGTGCTATTTATCATTGATGCTATGGACATTAACCACAATTCATTTTTATGTTAGATCATTACTTAAAAACTATTTGTAATGTTCATAAATTAAATTCGAAAAATAGAAACCGCCAAACAGTCAAGTACTACGTATGCTTTTGTGGGTTTGAGAATTGTAATATTTTTCATAATTGTATAGTGAAAGTATGAACAAAAATCTAATTAGTAATCTAATCGAGGTACCACTCCAAATATTGATTTTATGATACAATTTTGTAAGAGATGAAACATTTGTAGGGTCACTGGTCACTTAAAAAGCGTAAATTTTCTGAACTTGTGGGAGAACGTGAGCTGCTTTTGGGAAGTACATCTCCTGCCTCTGTAAAAGTGATAGTAGAGTTGAGAGTAACAAAAGAAATAGCCACATCAGGAGTTTCAAGGAATTATTAGGATAATGTTGATATTGATGTCGATGTGAAGGTAGTTGCTCAATACTGTAAGGCGGGTTAATGTTACCAGCGCCACCATTCATATTTAAAGCACTACGACCAATACCACCACTATCAAGGTTTTCACCATTAGCGATGCTAATATGCCAATAGAACTGGCACCAAGACCATAACTAAAACCACTACCTCCGAATATTACCGTACATACAACCAGTGCTACCACTAAAGCTACAAGCCATGCCATCATCAATGTTTCCATTTAAGCTACCAGTAATGCAGCCATGCCATCACCAATGTTTCCACTTAAGCTACCAGTAATGCTACCACCGTTGCCACTATTAAGACTAACCAATATACCACTAATGCTATAACTATGGCAACTAGCCTTGCCAACACTAAAGCTACCAGCAATGTTACCACCAATGCCACCACCAATGCAACTACTAAGACTAACCAATATACCATCAATTATACCACCTGTAATACCATCATTAAAGTGGCCATGAATGGAACTGCTTAAACTAGCACGAACTTCAACACCAACACCAACAATACCACCACTAATTCTCCTACTAAAATTAATGCTTCCAATGCCAACAATTGCACTAATAAGAGCACCACGACCAATGTCACCATCAATACCACCAAATCCACTACTAATATTATCATCTCACTAATATTATCATCTCTAGTACCACCATGTAACCACTAAAGAGGCTAGTCATGCTACCACCAATGCAACTACTAAGACTACCCAATATACCATCAATGCTACCACTGTCATTATTAAAGTTACCACCAATGACTCTGCTTAAGTTAGCAGGAACTTCACCACCAACAATGCCACCACCGATTCCACTACTAAGATTACGGCTACTAGTGCCACCAATTGGACTAGTAAATTTACCGCCACCAATTCCACCACCAACAATATTACAACTAGATTCAAGGAAAACCATAACTATATATAGGAGAAACAAAACGACCAACAAATTTGGTAAGCTGTTTCTCCATAGATATGTCGCAAGCATATAAGAGAGGATCTTCGTCATATGGATACTTTTTCATAGCCTGAAAATGGAAGTGCATTGATCAAGTATAAAAATTATATTTTAAAAAAAATGAACTAAAGAGCTACAATGAGAAATAATAACCAAAACTTGAAAATTTAAATATCCAGAGAAATTTTACATCAGTAAGAACTACTTTCCTCTCCAGAGGTCCCTGCCTGGACTTTTCCACTAAAGAGGCTCTTTGCACAGCAGATAGTGATTTTGTATATCGCTGAAGGGACACCAGGCTACAGAACTAAAAATTATAACAGGCAAAAAATCAATCGCTTCAAGTAAAAACAAAATTAGAAGATAAAGAAACTAGAATATGCAAAAATATCTCAATCATGTTTACTCACCTCCCGTGGGAGATAAATAGGTTTGCTGGGTTTACCAACATCAAGGCACGGAAAGTACGCCGATGTTCTAAGTTCCAAATTCAGATGTCTTCAAAAGTATTCATAAACTATAATCTCCTTAGGCTTGACTTCACCACCGGTATCGATATCTCCAGGTTTTTCTTTCAATGTGAAACTTCAAACAGAAACAAACAAAGTGAGAATTAATTCACAAACAAGAGGTTTTTCTTTCAATGTGAAACTTCAAACAGAAACAAACAAAGTTAGAATCAATTCACAAACAGGCCTTTTCATTTTGAACATTAGAAAAGGATGAATTAAAAAAATTAAACAACTTACTATAGCTCATTGCAAGGCTTCTCACTCAACCCTTTTATCTTAAATTCTCGGTTGTTATGTGTGGCCTTGACTCTCATATTTCTCAGCATTTTCTTGGCCTATTGGATTTGTAAAAGCATAATTTAATAGACACAAAAAAAGAAGCACAATGCACGTTTTTCAGGTGTCCTTTCATGAATTACCTTAATCGAATCTATTCTACGAGCATCCTGTATACCCTCATTGGCTCTCACGAAATCAATTACAGGCCCAGGAGTAAGGATCATGGTCGTTGACACGTCTGAATAAATGAATAAGTAAGTGGGCATCAAGTGAAATAAGGGCATCAAGTGAAATTAGTGTTTTAGAGTTATAATCTTCAAAACGGGGTTAGGAAGAAAAAAATATAGCATCCTTACCTAAATTAAGTGACAATCCTCCCTGAGTAGGACGAAAACTAGAATGGAGACCACGACAAGCAGAAACCCCTCCTCCAACACTAGTAAGCATCCTAGAGTCGTCATGGAAAAATGACTGCCTCACCAAAAGGCAATCCCTGCATATTCCACATTCATAACAATAAGCAATGCATCATTTCAAAGTACAAGTTTCTTAATTAGTTCTAGTCGTCTGGATACCTTTTAGCCGCTTGCTGTCACAAGAAAAAAAAAATTGTCAAGCACCCTCAGTGCATCTTGAACTTTTTCAGTGTCACCTCCATTCAAATATAAGTTTATGGCTGAAAAAGTTGAGCCTGCCTACCTGTTTATGTATTGAAATATAAGTTTTTACAACACTATAATTTGTCCCAAATAGAGCCTACATCTTTATCAAGTATGAAATCTCATTTTCAACCATGTGTCCTGTAATATAAAGTTAAATAGTGACCGGCTTCACTTGTACTATCTACATTTATATTTATGCTATATATTTGCATAGTAAAAGTTAAAAAAGAACAAAGAAAGCTTACACAAGGTGATTGATGAAGAGGAGAAACAGAAGGGACTTGGAGCACTTTCTTCATTGTTTGTGGAACTTCTTGCAAATAGCAAGAAAAATATAATTCCTCTGCATATGTCTCTAAAAAATTTTCACACATAAGCAAAAAATAAATTTAATAGTGTAATCAAACAAATATGAAGATAAAATATAAATAATATGTGTGCTTCTTATCTATAAATTTTCATTTTTTTAGTATATCATGTATTTTATTATTTATGATGAACAAAAAAGTTATTACAAATGTAACTAAATTCTTTTTCTTAAATTTTGACATATAATCTTGAAAGGGATAATTCTTGATATCAAGATCATTTAAAAACAAATACAAATGGTATTTCATGTCAATCCACATCTATATATACAAGAAAAATGGGATACTTATTGGAGTGTTTTAATTTTTAACAAAAGTTTCTGTAAAAAATACATGAGAAAGGGAAATGAAGAAAAAGAAAATATAAATTATTATCTTACCCTTGTTAAACAACATCAATTCATGATAATCTCCAAATCTTGTCCACTTGCACCAATTCATTTGAAGATATGTTTAACCTTACACCACCAAAACACTCTTTCACAGAAAATATGAATAATAACAAAACACTATTTCATAGCCATGTACAAGTTTATTTTGTTTTTTGGCGGCCGCTTGTGGTTATATTAGGGTTTTACCTACATTTTATATTTTCTCTATTTTGGATGCCAATTGTATATAATAGGTTTGAGTGGGCCCAATATAGTTTAAATTTTTGATTTAACATACTGTGCTCCATGTATTATATAAATTAAATTGATGTGGATGTACAAGTCTAAACAAGTATAACTCTAATTTATTTTGTATGGTAAATAAAATGACATTGTAAAAATTAAATGGTAAGTATTGTATAAAAAACATAACTTAAAAATGACATTTTATCAAAAAATTTAAATTTGATTATATATAAATGACATACTGACCTCAATTAACAATAATATATGTACAACTACAACCCTAAATGACAATGATAAAATTACTATTACAATAGATTTAAGTCTAAAAAACATGTCGGTATAATACACAACTTAATTGTCATGTACAAATTAATGTTCACATAACAATATTTAATCAAATTGAATTTCTTGAGCTTTAAGATACGATACAAAAAGTTTTGACAAACAATTTATACGTATGAGAAAAATGATAAGGTTTTTAAAAATATTTACTAATTTCTTTGTTTATTTAAACATAAAAATTAAAGTGAATGATAATATGATTGTTGATTTTTATTTAATTATTAGTCAATTTGATTTGAAAATGTAAAAATGACACTAAATTGTGGGTAAAACTACATATACCATATTTCATCGAGTGCTTGATTGGGAAAAATCTAGATTGGGAAGACATTCCATGAGAAATACAGCTCATAGTGTCTAGCATATAAGTTGTTTGACTTAACCATATGTACTTTGACGTAATTATAATCAATACTTTAAAATAGTAGACTTGAGTCTTTTTCCTAAAACAGTATCAAGCCTAAGGATTCTATCTGGAAGAAGATCAAGAAGATGATGCCTAACAAGAATTTTGAAGAAGCTTGGAGTTGAATAAATCTGTTTGGAGAAAAATATTCTAAGTCAAGATCTCTACAAGTCATAGATTTAATGTTATAGAGAAGTCATTAGAGAACTCCAAAATGGCTTATTGAGAAGTCACGAATGCTACTAGAGAACTCAGAAAGATATCGACAAGCTAAATTGAAGACATGAAGATTGGAGATATTGACAAGTCATTTTTTCACTAGACAACACAGAGTTATCGACAAGTCTACATTCATTAGAGAACTCCGAGTTATCGATAAGTTAAGTTCCACTAGAGAACTCAGAGATATCGACAAGTTAAAGATCACTAGAAAACTCTGAGATATTGACAAGTTAATTTGACCAGAGAACTCTGAGATATCGACAAGTCAAGAAGCCACTAGAGAACTAAGAGTTATCGATAAGTCAAAGTGAAGATGTGAAGACTAGAGATCTCGACAAGACTAAAATCACTTGTAGAGAACTGAAGACCTCTACAAGCCAAACTAAATATAGAGTACAAGAGATCTCGATAAGCCAATATACTTATCGAGGTGTCAAGTGTTCTATTGACCTAAACTCGAGCTCTCGAGGTACAATCTCAAAGTACAAAATTGCAGATCAGTTTAATATCCAAGACAAACAATCAACAAACAATCCAACAGCTGGATTGACAAGTCTACAAAAAGTAACTTGAAGAATGTACAAGATCTATGGTAAAGAAAAACTGACAGATGAAGATCAAAGTGAATACGGGATGCTAAAGATATGCTAAGCCAGAAATGGAAGATCTACTTTTCTATAAATAGAAATGACAAGTGACAGTTTAGGAAAGATCTACTTTATAAACAAGCAGTTAACTAAGTTATAGAGTTAACACTGGTCCTTTAGTCAGTTGTAACAATTTAGATCAAATTTCTTGTAACACTCTCAAGAAGAAGCTAAGCTCTTTATCAACAAAGAGCCTAGAAATTTTGTAGCAAAATAGTCTTAATTTTAATATAAAATTAAGTGAGTTTTGAAGATCTGTGTTCTTTATTTTCTGCAAGCTTAAATTCTGCATGAACACATTTCACTAAAAGAATTAATTTACTCTAGTTCAAACAAAAACATTCAAGAAAAGCCTAAAAATAGTAAAACACATTCACCCCCCTTTGTGTGTTTTTCATTTCCTAACAAAATAACATGGGTTATAGGAGGGAGTATATTCTACTAAGTTTGGCCTAAGGTTTTAAGTAATTCATCATTTCTATGGAGTTTGGTAACAAATGACTATTAGGGGCCCACTAAGCATTTTTTAACTAACATACGGTAGAAAATGACTAGTTAAATTTCATATTAACTTTATAGTTTTTTGTTATAATTTGAATCTACCGGTTATATTAGAGTTAGTCAATATTTTTTTTAAAAAAAATATTTTAATAATTATACAAAGTAAACATTTATGCAAAAAATTATAAGTTTGTAACTTCATTTGCGACGATTTTATAATTAGAATATGTTTTCAACAAATAATTAATGCTTACAAAAATATATTAAAATTATTTAATTATCATTTATATCACTTATATTTTGTACTCACCATTTTTTACAAGTAGGGAGAGATTGGATCTCCATGTCGAAGTCATCGTTGCGGATGCACATCACCGAAAATTCCACTACAGTGTACAAAATAATATGAGATTTTTTAACACATGTCATAATCCTAGAAATCTACGCCGAGTGGAAACCAAATTTATGCAGCATTTGTTTAATAAATTTCATTTTAACCTATCTTATGCCTCAGAAATATCAATTTTTAACCCAACCAAGACTTGTTTCCCCTATGACTTCAAATGCAATCATTGCATTATCAGTTAATTGCCTCCCTTCATTAAAAGTACTCTGTTTGTTAGACACTATCGAATTTAAACATAGTTTCAACTTATTCTCCAGAACCTTAGACAATATACGCATCAGAACATTATCAAGAGAGATAGGTCGAAGATCTTTCATATTTTTTATTTGTTTAACAATGGAAATAAGACATACAAGCATAAGATTTTGTTCCCTTGGCCATGTTCGCATGTTCTGTATCAAAGAAAGTCAGAAAAATTGGAAAATATATCTTCTAACAATATTCCATTAAGTTTGAAAAATTATGGGTTCAACCCATATGGACCCGGTGACTTGTATGGATGCATGGCAAAGTCTACAATTGTTTGGATATCTGCCTCCAATATATTTCTTGTCATCTACAAACCCCTGTTCTATATTAAATACAGTGTTCTGTAAATATAAATACTTTTTCTCTTAATTGTCATCTGTGTTAAGGGGCATTTATGTCGACTCAGAATGCTCTATAAAGGCTTAAATTCAACAAGATTTGGATCTCCATTAGTCAACCAATTTTTAAAGCTTCTTAAGGTAAACAATCTGATCTACGAATTAAATATCTATTTTTCCCATGGATCCTGCGGTGGGTTTCGAAAAGTCTAATTTTTCACGTTTTTAATTACTGTTTCTGTTGCGTTTATGTGCTCGAAACCCAACAATGGCATCAGAGCTACTTGCGAAAAGTGTTTAATTCATTTATGTGTTTACTGGTTTTATGATGATAACATGTATACAATATTTCATGACTATTATGTATGCGATTTTGTATATTTTACATGTTGTTATATTTATATATGCATATGTATATATATGTTTTGAATATATGAGATTCATGAGAGTTGTATAATCATATTATGATTATATAATCTGTATATATACTGATATATACATGTTATGTGTTTGTTCTTATTATAAGAATCGTATTTGATACGATTCTGAATAGGATGCAGCGGATTTGCTGAAATGTAGGTCTGGTGTCCGATATGAAATAACCAATACGTTATTTTATATGGAATCGAGCGTCTAAACATAACTGATAGCTAAACATATCATCTACTGATCTGTAAGGCGTTTGATGTCATTTAGGCCCTGTAATCTGCGATTTAATGTTATCAGATTTAATTTCGAATTTTCTAATTTTTCCAATATTTGGTTTTTATGATTAGATCATGATGGGTATGATATGTTAAGATCAGATTATATGTTTTAACATGTTATTTTATGTTAATTGATCATGGTGGATGGTTATGGCTTCTGACCTTACGTTAATGGTTTTGGTTTTCAAATATGGCTTGCATGTCGTTTAATCTTGTAATTATTAAATCTCGAATATAACTCGAGTTCTTCTTGTAAGTTCATTAGATTAGTTTTCATATTTAATTCTTGAAATGTACATGAAGACATGAAGATTTGAAGATCAAGGGTAATCCCATAAGGAGGCCATCCAAGGAAGCAATCCAAGAAAGAAGGCATGTAATAGTTAGCCTGTATTTATTTTTCCCTTAGATTGACCTAGATCTTTGTCATTAGCTTGATAAAGATCACATAGGATGAAGCCATAATCAACCACGTTTATTTATTACACTTTACATATATATGCGCATATGATGAATGTATGTGTATAGTAGTTTATAAAGATTCATGCTTAACTAGATTAAGGATGCATGTATTAGATACGACACCCACACCATGCTTGCTAAACAAGATAAAATCTATAACGATTCAAAGTTTTAAAATGAACAAACGATTATGAGATTCTTGTGTTTATGAAACACAGAATAAAATACAAATTTTCTTTGTTTCTAACATGGGGTGATTTTGTCAAAAGCGAGTTCATTGAACTTGTAAGGTTGTGGGTTTTAAGCGAGACCGTTGTGACTCCCTCACTACTTGGAAATCAAACCATTGACGAATATTGATTTGAAGTATTTTATTCAAGAAAAAATTAAGAATCTCTTTATGATGGGATCATGGTCGTTTTAAAATTAACAAAACCCTAAAATTAATATGAAGTTGATCAGATTAGCGATAATATTACACTATGACCTGTTATGTATCCATCATCAATGATTGTCATTGATGCTACATCCTGCAGCCTATTTGCAGCAATTAGGCTCCCTTTAGAATGTGCTAAAGAGTCCAAAAGAAAAAGATATCACAACAAACACCACATAACTTTCAATATTGCCACTAAGATGGTTCCAACCCAAACTAGTTTCTGATAAAGTAAAATAGGTGAGGTAAAATAGATCATAATATTTAATCTCCACTAAGAATATCTCATATTTTACTGAAGCATTGCACCAAAAACACACCAATAACTATGCTACTTCCTACATAGTCTACATAAGTGATTAAATCTCGAAAGAAAGAGGTAAAAGAGAGATACAATAACATTCTTACTCTTGACCAATAGGAGCCCAAAGTAAAGATCACAACATTACCATCTTCAACCATTTAACCATCTTAGCCTTGCAAGCGGTGTTTGACCAAAACTACGACCATCTACAATGACACAAATGAAAGTAGATCTAAGCAGTCTATAAATTCAATACACAAAATATATTAACTCAAAGTCAAAGTTACATATAAGTATCCTGCTCAGATCAACCATTACGTATTAGGTAAGTAATCTAAAAAAGCTCTAATTGCATGAACTATAGATTCTAGTAACTAAATTGTTTTTATACCAACAATAACCACCTAAAATTTCCAAATTAATTTATAAACATAGCGCCACAAAATAAAATCTCTATCAAAATCAAAACATAATTTCAAGTACAAATTATACCTCGCGCATACGAGCAAGAACCTGCTGGCACTTAAAAGCCTCTCCTTTCACTCCTACAATCCAGTCTCTTCCACAAACTTCAACACTTAAAAACACAATAAATCAACCAACCCAATTCATCACATAGCGAAATACACATAAAAACAATATACAGATAATTGTAACTAAACAGATTTATGCTTCAATAAACACAACTCAAAACCATAATTTGAAATAAAAATACAAAGAAAGTACTAGTTCACTTGGATTGAAACCCCCAGAACTTAACCTATTTTAACTGCAATTAGAGAAGCCCCAAACTAGAACCCCCAGTCAAAACCCTAGTTAGCACTAATCGGACCCCTAATTCACGCCAATGGACGCCTAAATCTTGAGGCCCGAGATGATCAACGTGAAAACCTAAAATCTTGAAGCTTGAAAATAGAGACACCGTTCGATTACATAGAGTGTAAGTTTGAAATGTGAGTGTGAGTGTTCTGTTTCTAGTGTCTCTCTCTTTTTTTTGTTAAAATTTGAATGACCGGCTCAGCAGTTTCCATCTCCCGCCCACCAATTTCATCTTTGAGCCTAAGTTTTATTCTAAATTAATAGGCCGACACAACTTTTATTGGTTGAATTTAAAATTATTAATTTCTATATTTCTTTAATAAATATTATCTTTAACATTTAATTATGTAAATATATAAATTCAACAATATATAAATATTGCAAATCAATCAAATAATAACTTATTAAGTTTTATAAAACGTTCAATTTGTCAATATAATACTAAAAATCACTCCACCAATATTCTAAACTTTAAAAAATAATTAAAATATATACTTTAATTATCAATTCATTTCTATGTAAACAATTACTAATTAGTTAAACTAAAAAAATTATCTTTATATATATGCTATATTGGTAACACATTTTAACTATACAACAACATGAAAAAAGAGGGGTTGCGATAGACATTTGTTTATAAGGCTATCATAATGCTTTTCTTTGTAACCCCGGGATGAAGCGTTGCAGAATTCAATCTATGACGTAGTGACTTTTGGACCGCTTCCGTTAGTTGCGCTTTTGTAATAGGCACCTTTGTAATAGAATTTTGGATCACTAAATTGAATTGTATTGAATTGTTGTGAATTTAGGGACCAAATTCTTTTTTTTGAGGCAGTATTTCCAAACTAAATTAATGGAGATAAAATAATTTATACAAGTATATTTTATTCTTTTGAATGATATTAGAATAGTAGAGTTATATCCTATGTTAAAAATTGAACAGTTAACCAAAAATAAAGAATAGTAGAGTTATAATAGAGACTCGATAACTGAGATAATACAATAGCAATTTAACAAACTGTATAAAATATGATGGCCTCAACCCGGGGTCACGAGTTGATGTCACAAACAACAACAAACCATAAATATAATACAACCAACTCATTTTTATTCAATATAAACACAACCCTTTAACAAGATCTTTTCCAAGTGCAAGTATGATTTAGGTTACACAATTAATACAAACCAAATTATTTAAACAACCTGACACAATTAACTTTCAACAGCAACTCAACAGACCATATCTGGTCTGACACAACCGTTTCAGAGGAGTCTGATACATGAGGAACTGGAATCTGGCTCTGCCTATGATAGAAGGGGCTCCTAGGCATCTGCAATATATGAATATATAAAACATTTTGCAAGAGTGAGCGATCAATCGCTCAGCAGTACCACTATATGAATAACAAGTAAAACAGTTTATGATAAACAGTTATAGGAACATAAATCATAACTTGTTACAAAAACAAGTAAAACAAGTGTAAACTGGATATCAACAACTAGCATGCTTTGTAAAACAATAACATAAGTTGTGTGTTGTATAATTACCAGAGTCCAATTTTAGCATGCTATTTTTATTTTCAAATCCACTGTTCCATTACAGGAATCACAAAACCTTTTGTTCCGTTACGGGGACCACAAAACCATTTGTCTGTTACTGGAACCACAAATCACCATCAGAGATATATTGGATGTTTTATAGGGATGACTGATCAAGCATCCACACAATTTATCTAGGATAGCTGGCCGGGCTATCACACAATTCGTCTAGGAAAGCTGATCGGGCTTTTACACAATTCATATCTGATCCGTAAAGACTAGAGAGGCCTATGAAAAGTTACGAGGGACTAATCGGTGAAAAAGGGTGTGCAACCAACTTAGGTACTTACGACCGTTATCCAATGTCTTATTCATTTTATCCGGTTTTCAACATTATTCCTACCTATCTCTTTTTAAAACAATTTTATTACAACACACTTTCCAAAACCTTTTCCGTATTAATCACATTATAGAGATAGGTATTTTCAGAAGTTACTTTTCCCTAAACATGATTTAACTAAATAATTATAACTATAGGGGATACGTAACTTAAAACGTTTATGTTCCTGTTTGAAAATAAAACAACAGTTCATTTATATATACTGAACCATAAAAGTATGGTCAGGGGTACTTGCCTTGATACTGTTTAGTAATTATTACTGGCTGGCTTTGAATCGACCTGGATCCTCGAGCTTTCGATTGGGACCTACAGTACCGAAACATCATAAATTAGACAACCGAATAAGCTTGACATATCCTCGCTAATTTCCTACCCGTGCGATATAAAAACCCGACTCGTAATTATATGCATTATTGTAATACATGAATCAGTTAGGGTTCATGTCCTTGAAATTCGGTTCGGTGTCTATTCTTGAAAAATACATATACCCGTCGTTTTGGAAAATAGGGTTATTGGATATTTTCGCAAAATATTTTACCACAACACGCAAACAGATTTCGTACAATATAAATATATATTTTCGATTGACACTTCCGATAATTATAGAATCGTACCCAAATTCCAAGAATAATTTTTCAGAAATCAAGTAGCGTTTCCTTTATTTATCAAATTTTCCGTCGAAACATAATCGACGCATCCAACAAAAATAATTCACAACTCGCATTCCCAATTGTCGATACAAACTTTAATTATTATCTATTATCTTTTATTAATATTATATTTTTTATATAAATTGTAGGACTCAGAAATATTCATCACCGTCCGCCGTCGCCTCGCCGAGGCTCATTGCCGATAGAGGTAAAATTCGTCGGTGCCCGATTAATTTCAGGTTTCCATACAAATTTCATCAATTATTATTAATAATTTCCGCACACAAAGAAATTTATTAATAAATTTCCACTAAATTAAAGGAAAACAATGCTTCATCCAACCACCCAAAATGAAGATGGCCGATCACAAGAAGAATGCCAATAAGTATTGTGACTACCATCCGGATAATGGGCAAAATAGTGATGAATGTCTTCACTTGAAGAGGCTGATTGAAAAAATGATCAAGGCTAAATGAGACAATATCAGGGATAGGTGAAGAGGATTTTGGGAGGGTGTGCCCTTGGAGTTGACAGTAAAAATGCCAAGAAAAAGGTACGCTCGTCTAGTTTATAATTTATACCAGTTCAGCCCTGCTAGAGAGACTATGCCGCTCTCCTTTACCAAAGAAGACTACGACGATGTCATATACCCCCATGAAGATCCGCTGATAATCCACCATTTCATAAGGGAAAATAAGATATGGAAAGTGTAAGTATACGGAGGAAGTTCGACCAATATCTTATTTCATCAGATGTATATCAAGTTGAATCTAGCTGGACTACAGGTGAAGCCATATCATGAGGTACCTCTTGAGGCCTTCGGCGGACTGCATATACCTTGTGAATGTATCACTACTAGAAAAATGTCAATAGACATCGGCTAAAAACCAATGTCTATGAATGAAAAAATCCGATGTTTTCGTGGGTGATGTTAAAGACCCCCCATTTAACATCGCTTTTAAACTGATGTGAAAGAGGACATATAACATCCGTTTTTTGTATGAAACCAATATTTATATCTTGATGTTAAATTTTTAATGCACATCTATTATTTATATATTAATATAATATGATATTTTTATCAATTTAAACATATGCCAGATAAGCAAAATGTTTCAATTTAAACTGATGGTACTAATACTGATAACATCGGTTTTCAAGCAGAACGGATGTGAATTGAATCTTTAACATCGGTTCCTATCTTAGAACTGATTTCTATAGTCACCGAACTAATGTCTATAAGAATTAATAACATCATGTTTTTAACCAAACGTTGTCTAAAGTTCTCTTTAACATCGATTTTTATTATATAAACTGATGTTTATGTACTACTTAAACCGTTATATTAAGCCTTGATAGACATTAATTTTGTACTGATGCCAAAAATTTTTGAAGCTAAAAAAATTTCCAAACCAAACATTTCCAAAATCAGTAATACCAAATTGTGTATATATTCATCAACCATTATCCAAACATCAAGTACAACATTTTCATCCAATCCAAACATGAATTATATGTATACATATTCATCCAACTCTTCTAATTGTGCACTAGCTATAATATCCGGCAACATGTAATCAAAACATAGAAAGTTATCCCAATTATGCCAAGATATAGAACCATGTCGTAAACCTCAAAAACTTCAGCTTCTGATGCATCCACCCCCTCCCTGATTCTTATGATTTTCCAAAGCTGCCATGTTTACCCTTAATTGGACTCGTAATCTGAAGATTTGTAGCGATAGAAATTTGACTGAAATATATATGGCATGATAAGTGGTAATGGATGATGAACACTTACAAAATAAGATGTGGGAGCAAAGCCAAATCCCTAAAAAAAACCAAGAAGATCCCAAAAGCAGGGGAAAGTAGCACCAGTGAAGAAAGTCATGGCTACAAATTTATAAGCACATATTCAAATTAAAATCCAAGGAATTGTCATTTGATGGTCTAAATCCTAATAGTATTGGAGTTAGTATCAAGCTTTAACTAGTCGCTCACCAATATAAGCAGAACGAACAAGAGGTCTGAGTAATATCCCTGGCGGAACATTAAACTTCTTAGTCATTGCCCTCTTTGCCATGTCAAACACAGGCATGGCAAAAACCTACACAAAAATAATAAGCCAACAATGATAACTATATGATTTTAAAACAAATTTAATAGTTAAGCAGAACAAACATTACTTGGTAGCTGCCAATGACATCAATGACCACCATCAGGTTAGCAGCAGCAATGAGCCAAGCTTGTGAAGTGAAACAATAACTTTGTCTTCGATATCTTGACCAAAAGCCCAGTATCCAACAAAAGCAACAGGGATATAAAAAATTGCATTTACAAAGTAGGCACCAAGTGCACCTTTGAATATTGGAATTCTGGAGGGCTTTTATGGAGTAGATGGAATTATGGTCTGAAAAACATGATAATATTATAAACATGGCCCCTGGTCCCCTGAAAAACAAAACAACAAAAATAGAGTTACAGAGAGTTTATTTTAGAATACTGAATTTCAAGTCACAGCTCATAAAATTTTAGCAACAACAATATATTTTATGCAACTATGCAAGTGAATATATTTTTAGTAAATAAAATTTCTAAACTTAATAATGTAGAAATAGATCTGAAATGTGTTACAAGAATGACTAAACAAAACAGAGGGTGAGATAAAATAAAAGAGAACAGACCCGTGTCCACCGTCTGTCTTTTTGGGTTGCAGCTACATTGAAGTACACACTAACTTTACATGCATAATAGAGTATTTTTATTCCTGTCAAGCTCTCACATGACACTCCAGGCTTAGATTTTATTGCGGCTAACTAGAAACCACTCAGTGCATCTTGAACTTCTGTAATAATATCTCATTTTCCTATTTACAAGCAATGGTGAAAACATTAGTCATGGTAGTTGGACACCTGAGTGTACCTAAAAGAAGCTTTTTGTAAAACTCTTTTATCTTCTTCTATGTCTGATTTAGACCGTAATTGTTACTTCAACCATGGCTGTAAAATGGATGTTTCTCTGAGAATGATAAAAATAATCAAATCATAAATAGCTCATAACCCCATTCTGTATAAAGTGCAAACTTACATTAATCTCCAAATCATGAAAAAATTTCGCCAGAAGCTTACGTCTTGATAACAGGTTGCAAGTGCAGACTCAAATACTCTTCTAGCACTTGCAGATACAAGATTCTGTTCGAGCTCTATGCAACTTCTATATAATGCAAGACCTGGATGAGGTAAAGCTAGATATCTGCAAATGAAAGAAGCACACCCTTCACAAGTACGATTACATTCTACACAATCTAGCTATTATAAAAATTAAATTATAGTGCCTTGATAAATCATCACAAGCCTGTGCAAGTGAGGATGGTCAAAATTAACACTTGAATAAGCAAATGTCATTTTCTATGCTTAGTGTGCCAAAAAAAAAATTAAAACACCTTTCAAAAGGAAAATGTACAAGAATAAAAAAAATCATGAAAACACGACGTGACTGCATAAATTATGAATACTGCATATGGGTTCCTTTAGTTTCCATGAAACCAGTTTTGCAAATTATCAAAAATTCACACTACGCTATAAGTGCACATAGGCACCGATTTTTATCCAGCATTGAAAGAAAAACGTTGCATTATGTACAAAATTTTCAGTTTATTGCAATATAGTGGTGAAAGCGTTGCAGTACATTGAATCTACCGTTGCTAATAACTGTGTTGCAGTACATTGAATCTACCATTGCTAATAAGTGTTAGTGTTGCTGAGCATGCAACAGTAGAGGCCATAGCGTTGCATTAAATATTTTTTTTATTTAATAAATGCTGACATGGAAAATAAATCTGAGGTGGCATGCTGGGACCCAGGGGTGCTGACGTGGCATGTTCACGTATCATGCCACGTCGGCATTTTGGTCCCCACATGTGGGACCCACTAATGACGTGGCATGCTGACGGGCCCGTCAGCATGCTGACCTGGTATCAGTGGGTCCCACATGTGGGGCCCAAAATACTGACGTAGCATGCTGACGTGGCACACAGTGGGGCCCACTTACTGACGTGGCAGCTGACATGGCAGCTGACGTGGCACTTCTGACGTTGCATTTGCTTTCTGGTGTTGCACTAGGTTATTTAGTGTTGCCTTAGTTATTGTAGTATTCTTAAAATTTATTTGTTATATTCATGTTCTAATTTTTTATAAATAATTTTTAATTGATCCAACCTTACGAATATTATTTGCAACTAGTTTTAGAGATGTGTAATTTTTTTAAAAAAAATAAATTTTATATCACGTGCTTTTTTAATAGTCAAACCCCAGTGCATACGGGTTCACATTACGTAGTATTGTTCCAAGTGGTAATTCTATTTTTTTGAAATTTTTGTTAAACGATCCAACGGTATGGATGATGATACCTACTAATTTTAGAGATGTCTAAATGTTTTTTAAAAAAATAGATTTTATATCGTATATTTTTATAATAGTCAAATTACGGTCAACACGGGTTCATATAACCAAGACTTGTCCCGAGTGGTGATTATATTTTTTTAAAATTCTTGTTCAACGATCCAACCGTACGGATGATGTTACCTTCTAATTTTAGAGATGTTTATATTTTTTTTAAAAAAATTTAGATTTTATATCTCGTGTTTTTTTAATAGTCAAATTACGGTCAACATTATTTCCTGTTACCAGTATTGTCCCGAGTGATTATTCTATTTTTTTTAAATTCTTGTTCAATGATCCAACCGTACGGATGATGATACCTACTAATTTTAAAAATGTGTAATTGTTTTTAAAAAACTTTAAATTTTATAGTGTGTGTTTTTATAATAGTCAAATTACGGTCAACACGGGTTCCTATAACCAAGTCTTGTCCCGAGCGGTGATTCTATTTTTTTAAAATTCTTGTTCAACGATTAAACCGTACAGATGATATTACCTACTAATTTTAGAGGTGTGTAATTTTTTTAAAAATTTGTAGATTTTATATCGTGTGTGTTTATAATAGTCAAATTACGGTCAAGACGGGTTCCTTGTAGAGTATTGTCCCGAATGATTTCTATTTTTTTAAAAATTCTTGTTAGACAATTTAATTATACAAATTTTTTTGTATTGTTCCGATTAATTTTATCATTGTCGTGTTAATTTGATATATATTTGACATTAGTTATAATTTTTTTTATAATATTTAAAATTGTAAATATTCAATAAAATACTGAAAAAATAATTAAATGATGTTGAGACACAGATCTGCACACTTTCCCAGGCCAAAAAATTGGGCGGCTATTTTACCCCTTAACAAAATTCACTCACTTTCGTTTCTCACAGTTTACTTTCCTTCTCTCCTTCTCACTCTTTCTCACTCTCTACTTCTCACTCTTTCTCTCTAAATATAAGGTGATGTTTGGGCGGTCAAATATCTGAGCTGATATTCGAAGGCTGATATTCACTCTCTCCTTCTCACTCTTTAAACTCTTTTAATTGGTAAGTGTGGGCAACATTTTTTCTAAATCTGAGCTTCGTTTTCTAAATCTGGGCAACGTTTTCTAAATCTAAGCTTCGTTTTCAACTTGCAGATACTTTGGGGGCTTTATATGGTAGATTTTGCAGGTAATTTTGCAGATATTTTTAAATTTTTTCGATTTAGGGTTTATTTTTAGGGATTTTGATTTGGGGTTTTAGTATTTCAATTTAAGGTTTATTTTTAGGGCTTTTGATTTGGGACTTTAGTATTTTGATGTAGGGCTTTAGTATTTTTAGGGCTTTTGATTTGGGGTTTATAATTTCCTGTGTTTCAAACTTATAATTTAGGGTTTCTTTTCTCTGTGTTTTAGGATTGTGTAATAATGTATGTATAACTGTAATTTAGTTTAATTTAATTTTGAATGTTACTGATGTTGTATTATGTGTTTGATAGGGGGATTTATATCACTGGAAGTAGCTTGATTGGTGCTGCGATTAAAGCGCTTTGTATTATTTAGAAGAATCTCATCAGGTTATACTCAAATCCTAGCTTTGCGTATTTGTGTGCGTTGTTGTTTTGATATGATTTTGTGGATCTATTTAAGTAATCAACTTGATCTGTTTTGGACTGTACATTGCTGGTGATGTATGTACTATTTTCATTTGATTTCATGTTTTATTTAGGAACAATTTTAGCCTTATGCTTCTTCTGGTATTAATTTACACTCACTTCTCTCTTTTTACAACAGTATAGATAAAGAAAGATGTCATGATCATATGTTATTCAGTTTATAACAGTAGTGATGATTTTAGATTGTAATGTTAACACTTTAAAGTTTATGTTCTTCTGTTGTACTTTAATCTATGAAGTTTATATTTTTCTGATGTATTTTTATTTTTAATGTTAATGGATGTAATAGCTTTCTTTTCACTTTTAGTTCCCCGGATAAGCTCTGTTTATATTTCTATGCACTTGTGTTCATCATTAGAATTCAATTTAATGTCACTAGCATTAAAGATTATAATGAGAAAGTTGAAGCAACAGGAAAAATTACATTACATCGAGTTATTGTATAACTCTTATCTTATTGTACCGCATTGACTTGCAAGTAATCTAAAATTACTGAAGTAAATGCAGTGATAATAGTAGAATTATATACTCGCCATTAGGATGATAATGCTCATCAACCTAAAATTCCTTTATGAACCATTAGACTCCTTTGGTCTCACCTTCATCTTTCTCGACATAAATGCATTCCTTCATTTCTCTGTACATTGCCTTGAGAATTGGAGTCCGGTCATACTGATAATAGTTTCACAGTAATGGCTTCATTGCCTCTGTTGCACCTCCATTTACTTTCATCACTCTCTTGTTACTTGTACCGCCATATATCTTGTTCAACTATTTCTTAACTACTGCATGCCACATATTACTTCTTGAACACCTTGTGTTATTCGCAGGCTCTCTGTAAGTCAAGTATAAAACCTTAAGTTCATTGTCACATCTACTCTAGTTTTTCTTGGTGAAGGTAGGTTCAAACTAAGTTTAGACATTCGTAATGGACTCTGAGAGTAACGTTTGGATAGGACTACCAAGATATAGTATAGAATACGGAACAAGAGGTGACTGATTTTTTTAGATAATGCCTTCTGAGTTTGTGTGAGGGGCAACGAAATGAAGTGCCCTTGCAAAAATTGTATTGATCGTAAATGGCATACAAGAGAGGTCATCAATGACCATCTTGTTTGTAGTGGTCCTTCCCTAGAACATGTCAAATGGATTTATGAAACTTCACAAATGAAGCCAAAGTTTAGTACTAACTTCATGGATTACGAAGCAGGGATGGATTTTGGGAATAAATTAGAAGAGATGTTCAAGTGTATGGGTAAAAAGTGGGAAAATTGTGAAGGAAGACCAAATGCAGAGGCACAAAAGTTTTATAAAAGGGTTAGGAAGGAAAAAAAACCATTATCCCCGGGATGTACTAACTTTTCTCGATTAGGTTTCATGATCATACTCTATCATTTAAAGTGTGGTCATGGAATTAGTGAGTCCGTATTTGAGGAGTTGCTTAAGCTAATGAAAGAAGCATTTCCTGAAGCCCACCTGCCTTTGTCCTTCAATGCTGCAAAGAATGTCATTAAGGATTAAGGTCTTCATTATGAGAAAATACACGCATGCCCAAGTCGCTGCATGTTATATTGGGCAGAAAATAAAGATAAAGATGAATATCATACTTGTGGAGTTTCAAGGTGGGTTGTACAAGAGAAAAAAGGTAGTGGTATTAATAACGAGCTGGAGAAGTTGATTCACAAAGTGCCGACAAATATAATGAGGTATTTTCCACTAAAGCCAAGGTTGCAAACAATGTTCATGTGCAAAGAGTTTTCGAAGATTATGACATGGCATGCAGTGAGACGTAAAAAGGATGGGAAACTAAGACACCCGGCTGATGGCCAGGCTTGGAAAATGATGGATGCTCACTATCCTGATTTTTCCTCGGAACATCGAAATGTGAACTTAGGTGTAGCAGCAAACGGATTCTGCCCGTATTGTACAATGAATTTAAGTCATAGCACATGGCCAATTGTGTTGGTAAATTATAACCTTCCACATTGGTTGTGCATGAAGCAAGAAAATTTAATACTCTCAACACTAATATCGGGTCCAGATTCAATAAACAATAATATCGACGTGTATATGCAACCTTTGATTACGGAGTTAAAATAATTATGGGATGTCGGCGTTGAAACTTACGATGCCTTTACTGACCAGAATTTTAAGTTGCGTGCACGCGTGATATGGACCATTAGCGATTTTCCCGGATATGCAATGTTGTCCGGCTGGAGTACGAAGGGAAAACTAGGTTGTCCAGTTTTCCATTATGAGAATTCTTCATGTTATTTAAAACATAAGAGAAAGATGTGCTACATGAACCATAGGAAGTTTCTTGAGCCTACACATAAGTGGAGGGTGGATAAAAAAAACTTTAATGGTGATATTGAAATGGGACGGATTCCACCAGTTCTATCACGAACTGATATTGAAGAGTTGTTGCAGGGGTACGAAAACTATTTCAGGAAGGGCAAGAAAAAGGTTAAAAATGAATCTCCTTTAAAAAAGAAATCATTTTTTTTATTTATCATATTGGAGACATAATCCACTTCGACACAACCTTGATCCCATGCACATTGAATAAAACATATGTGACAAAATATTAGGTACTCTACTTAATATTAGTGGCAAGTCAAAGGATCATTTAGAAGCGCGTTTTGATTTACAAGAACAAAATATAAGAAAGCCCCTTGATCCTGTTTTATTTGCTGATGGAAAGTCATATGAAATTAGACCTGCAATATTCGACACGAAAAAAAAGGAGAAAGAAATCTTTTGCTCCATATAGAAGAATACCAAACTGCCATACGGTTATGTTTCGAATATTAGTCGGTATATAAGCATAAGTGAGAAAAAGGTGGTTGGTTATAAGAGCCACGATGCTCATTTCATTCTTCATTATTTGCTATAATTTGCCATGAGAAGAACATTAAAGCCGGAGGTTGCATTACCGTTGATCAAACTGGGCACATTCATCAGAGGTCTATGGAGCAAAGTAATCGATTTAAATGACCTATTGAGCGGTTCCTTGGAAAGTTAAAATCTTATGTTTGAAATAAAAGTAAACCGGAAGGTTCAATTGCAGAAGGTTATTTGGCAGAAGAATGTGTCACATTCTGTTCAAGAATTTTTGACTGGTGAAGGAGAAACAGAAGATACCATGTCTCATTCTGCAAGAAATGCAAGTTTGGAGTATCATATTGGAACAAAAAAGAATCAAGATGGAAAAGTCTTTAAATTGAAACATGCAGATTGGAAGGCTTCTCATCAATACATTCTATTCAACTTCGTCAATAATGAAATAGAGAGTCTGATTAGGTAAGCTTTTAAGTCATTTTCCTATTTTATTCAGTTTTATGTCACCACTGTTTACCTTTCCTAGACTGTGTAAACTTCATTTTTCTAGGGAGCATCGAGTTTCATTGGATGGTGAGGCAACTTCGAAAAGATTCAAAAGGGAAAATCCAGTAGTTGGGAATGTTAACTACTATGGATCAGTCGAGGAAATTTTTGAACTAGATTATTGGGGGGTTTTTAACGTGGTCCTTTTTAAATATTGTTGGTACCAAGAGGAGAAGGATAAATATGGTCTTACTAAAGTAAATTTTAATATGTTAAGCCACAAAAATGATCCTTATGTTCTGTCATCGCAAGTGCAATAAGTCTTTTATGTTCAAGATCCAATTCAAAAAATGGTTCATTATGTTATTAAGAAGTTGTCGAGGGACGTGTGTGATGCTGAGAATGAGAATGCAACTGAAGAAGAGATCAAAACCAGTACTTTAGATGATATCGATATTGATCAAGGATTAGAATTTGAAGTTGGTGACGAGAGTTGCTTCAGAGATGATGTCCCCCAAATACAAATTCCATTTATGTCTCCCTAGATCACATAACATGTTTCTTATAGAGAATTACTTTGCTCGATTTTAGTCATGTTTTATTTTCCAGATTAAAATGTATTCTCCACTATCTATTTGTAATTTGATCAAATGTCGTGAAACTGTTTGATGTTTCAGATTTAATGGTTAACTGTTAATTGTTTGAAATATTAATCATTCTTTTTAAATGATGAAAAACTCCTTGATTTTTCTGGGAATCTAGGTTCTGTTGCTATTGCTGAATCTGTTAAAAAGTAATTATAATGCTAAATTGTGTACTATGCATAAAAAGTAATTATATTGATCAAATCTGTTGTGTGTCTATGTAGTACTTTTCTTGCTATTACTGGTAGAACAGTCTGCTAGTTTCAGCACTTTGGTCGGTTTTAACTGTTGTTGGTTCTAGTGATGATGAGAAGCATACGTACGTATGTAAATAACCCAATTACAAGTTATAGTTCTCCCTAATCAGTGAAATACAATGACTAATTCTAAACTCTTTTGATTGTATAAAAATATCGACACTTCTTGTTTTAATTTCTGATACATATTTAACTAAAATATTGTTTGCACATTACACACAACAATATGAGCTATTTCTATTGAGTTTATCAGTTATGAAATATTTATTATTGTTGTTGTTGTGTAGTATATAAGTTTTTATTCTAACTGACTTTCTAAATATTTAAGTTGTCTATTATCATTTTTATAAACATGACTGACTTTAATGATTTATTCTTAACAGGATGGACGACACAACAGTTAATGTGAGGTTGCATTATAAAGGAAAGCTTAAGAAGACATCATATATTGGTGAAAAACATTTCATTGTGATGGGCTTAGATGTTGAATCCTTTTCTTATTCCGTGCTTATGGAATTGGTCAAAGATAACCTCCATTTTACTGAAATTGGAGGAATCTACGCAAACAAAGGAAAAAAAGGTGGTTCGCAGCTATTGTCAAATGATAAGCAAGTCATGGCTCTTGTGGAAGATTGTGCTCCTGGTTATTTAGTGAACTTCTACATCGACAACATTGTTGACAAACAAATTGAGCCGGCTCCTCAAATGCAACCTCATGTGATCACTCGGCCTAGGGAAAACTTCATCGAAGGTATTTATATATGTAATGTTTAATTCACATATAATCATCTATACACTGAATTCTAAAGTACGTTATTTATAATTGTTACAACTTCCCCTCAGAAACCGCTGAAGCGTAAGTTTGGTACCACACATCAACTCCAGCAGCAAAAAAAGAAAAAGGATAAAAAGTTGTCCGAGGTCGGTGGTTGGCAGGACATTTTAACAAAAAAAAGTGGACAAGATGTACCTGTCAGTAAAAATGAGAAAGTAACTGCGAGAAGGAAGTTAGCCTTAGAACCATGTGCAGGGGATACTGAAGATACTGGAAATAAGGATCTTGTTGAAAAGGTATTTAAATGATTATTTTTAAAAAAAAAATTAAATGTATACATATGCTTTCGTGATTTATTTTGTACACTTGTAGTTACCCCCACCACCGCCGCTCTCCGAGTATTTAAAATTCAAAAAAGCTGGTTGCAGAGGGGATAGTGAAGATACTCGTATTGATGTTGCTGAGAAGGTATTATTTACACCTCTTTTTTTGTATTAACTGTTAATACAAATTTTAGCCATTATTTCACCCAAACACAGCTTTTGTGTTACAAATTGTGTTAAATACAAATTTTAGCCCTAATTGATAAAGGTTGTGTTTTTATTATTGTTTAAAGTGTTTGATATGATAATCAAGAATCTTGAAGCTAATCTTTAGTTGGGTTGCTTTAATTTTGCGCTAGCTTTTATTTTTAAAAATCAAAGATGCTATTTTTTCATTAAGGTGGTGCTTTATGTGTATAGCAGTGAGTAATGTGCATACAATTTGTATATATTGAGAGAAAGAAGTTAATCATGCATTTTCTATTTTAAATGTATATTATTTCTCATTAAGTCCAAATGACCTCATCTGTTAATCATGCATTTTCAAATTTAAATGTATAATGTTTCTAATTAAGTGCAAACGACCTCATTTGTTAATCATGCATGTCCTAATTTAAATGTATATTGTTTCTGATTAAGTCCAAATGAAATTTAAATATTAATTCAGCAAGATGCTCAATCAATCATTTTTCAGATGATCGCGAATGATGCATTTTATTGTCTAATATTCAGTAACTTTCACTAATAATCATATAATATATAATTTCTCATTGTTACCATCCAGATAAAGTAGTCGATTAATCATGCATTTTTCAGATTTATTTATCTACACTTGCAGTTATCACCACCATCACCGCTCCCAATGTTTCTCAAAACAAACATGGATAAAGTGAAAAACGCTCGATGTAGAAGGAGATGCTGATAAAATGGTATTATTCAGTTATTTCCATTGCTTTTGATGGATTAGTCACCTTTTCTGATTTTCACCTATTTAAATTTATAATCTATTTAATTGTATACTAATTTCTTGTAGTTGCCACCACCTCCACCACTATGCGAGTATGAAAAGTTAAAACTGGATAAAATGAGGGCAAATAATGAAGTTTATAAATCACTCGGTTTGCCTCAGATAGTTTCTACTTTTAAAGATGCAGTGGAGTCGAGTAGTAAATCAAAAGGTAAAATAGGGAAAGAGACAACTATTGAGGAAGATGACTCACAATATGTTCTGGCAAATGAAGGGGACGTTGAAAGTGATGATTTGTCTGAGGTATACGTTATTTGATTAATTGTTTTTTGGTTATTGTTGGCTTAATTCACTTTAATACCAAGTATGGTTAAGTAATTCTAAACATAAATGTCAGGACATTGAATCTGTTAAGCAAAAGAAAATTGATGTTGGGCCAAAGACTGGTTCACGAGGCAATGCAGCCCCTAGAAAATATGGCACTGCAACTGAGAGGGCAGCTACAAGGGCTTATTGTCCACAACCTATTAAACCGACATCCACCAAGATTTTTAGACAGTCAAGCAATGATGGACCAGCTCCTGGTACGGTTGCTGCTTACTTCGCATTACGAGACCGTCAAATGAATAATGATGAAGCTCCGATGAATGAGAACGTTGTTGAATTCGAAATGGAACAGAATGCAGATGAGGAAGTCTAGGAAGGTAACATGTATTCGTCTTTTTGGTTAATTGTCATTTTATGTTTAGTAATACAGTTTCACTGATCATGCCTTATTTTTTTGTACCTGGTATATTAAGTACGTGCTCCTAGAAAACGTAGAGGACCAACAAAAATGACTAGGGTCCATGGAAGGAACCCTAATGAGAAAGTAGTCATTTCTTTGAATGCAAAGGGTCAAGCAATTTCGGATATAGAAGGAGATATAGCAGAGCTAAGTAATTTCTTGGGAACATTGGCAAGGGATAATGTGTCGCGGATTTATGTCAATTGGCACGTTGTTCCCGATCAATTGAAACAGAAATTGTGGGAGTATACTCTGGCGATTTCTATGCTCTATAACATAGATTAAATCACTTTCCAAATTTCTACATTATATTAATAAATTATAGTCATTCTTTTTATGCTTAATATATTACAGGGCAAGTATGTTATTCCCGATGAAGGAAGGAAATGGATTTATACTACCCTTAGTAATGCTTGGAAAGTACTGGGGGATGAGGTGGTTCAGGTAGTAAATAGAAAAACCTTAATTACTTAAATAGTTGCTTAACAGAAACTGGCATGATCTGTGTACTTGTTTTTATTTTATGAAAACTAGTCAGATCTGCGTATTTTGTTGTAATTTTAAAGAAATTGGCTAGGGAAAATGCTGAGCATCGTAAGTCATTGGTTGAGACGCATACGTTGGGTCGTAAACCTGTTACCCTAGTTGTTGAAAAATTGGTATTTTTTTTCATTTTGCAAGTTTATTTTTAACACAATGATTTACATTATGGTTGTTTGTTATCGTAAATAGGTAAATATATTTTATCGTGTCCTTTTAAGAATGCTTGTGTTATGTAAGAATTTTTATATATTATTTATACCATGATGGTTGTTTTATTTAAGTATGATTGTTTTATTCAAGTGTGGTTGTTAAATAGATTTTTGTTTGTTTAGGGAAACAAAGATTAGTCTAAAGTTAAGTTTTTTTTATCTATATGACAGTAGGAGTACTAAATAGTTAATACAAACATATTTCCAGGTTAAATGTCTCCTACATCCACACTTAAAAATCTTGTTTCCTTTCTATTTTGACTGATATTAGGTTTTCTGCATGCTGTCCTCTCAAGGATATTTACTTATGCATGCATCTGTTTTAACTTAGTTCTAAAAGAATGGAACAAGCATTCAGAATTTGACATAACAAGTTATTGCTGCAAAGACCTATATTAATATTAGCTGAACTCGCTTCTTTTATGTGGAACCCTTATTTCTTGATGCATAACAAATCATAACCATGGTGAAAGTAAACTTGCTCAAGTGTATGAAAATTTGAAGATATTATAAGAAATAATAGCTTGGAAAAAGATGAGTCACTTAACTCAGAGGCAGCAAGCCTGACATAAATTATATGCATTTTCTGAGTAGCCTCTTGTATCAATCAGACCACCAAACCATAACAGGCATCCACTTTTGTTTGTAGTATTTGTATTTGAATAAGCTGTGTAATTACATTTCTTCAGGCATTCTATTTCACATTTTTCTCTAAGTACCTGTGTATCTTAGGTTTTGAATCTGTTTTTGCAGTATGGTTGCAACTTTATGTCTTTTTTCGATAAACGATTATGTCTTGATTATACAGTCGTAGTTTTATGTCTTTTTCTGGTCTAAATTGTGTAATGCTGAATATTACTCCCTCTGTATTGATCGAGATCGATCAGTCTTTAAAAACCACAATTTTGCGCTGATCAACTTAGTATATTTGATTATTTAAATACCCCTATTTTTCATGCATTTAAAGGACTAATTTTGTACATTTTTGACATAAAAAGGCTAATCCGAATCTTGAGCATCCAAGCGATGCTCAAATATATTCAATCACTCGTAAGCGAGAAGAAGGTTGGGAATACAAGTCAAATACTGAATAAATGAAGGAGAAACTTGTAAGTTTATTTTATTGTATAGAGGCAGTTTATATTAATGGCATATTTAGCTACTGCACTAACCAATTTTTGTAGGCAAAAATTCAGAAGTTAATGGAAGAGGGAAAGGAGGCTGAAGCAAATGCAGTTACTTCTGATCGAAAGGCCCATGCACCTAACTGGCTACTTGGAAGGACCGGTACTAAGTTGGTCTCGATGTCAACTAAAGCCTCAACTGCACAGCAAGTGCAAGAGTTAACTGAAAAGATAAGCGCCTTTGAGAGCGAATTGGAGTCCAAGTTCAACAGGAAATTGCAGGAGAACATGGCTTGGATGGTGAAAAAATTGGGAGAAGCAAATCCTGGTATGATATTCAATCTCGAAGACGAATGTGCCACCGTTTCCAGTGATCAAGAAGAAAATGGTACTCTAGTCACTCAAGGCACTCAAGGCGCAACTTCTTAGTGACTTTGTTCTTTGGTAATTCTGTTCGTTTGATGAAAGATTTGATGTAATTTTGGTGTTTTAAATTTATAATTGGGTGTATGTAATTTGGCACTTTCGTATATTTAGAACCTGTTGGATGCGGGCTATTTATGATGGATGCCCGATAGAGCTATTTTTGTTGGATGCCTGATAAGGCTGTATTGTTGGATGCCACTTATGGCAGGTATCATGTAAAAACAAACCAGTTATGTCCAAATTTTATGTTTGCAAGTGTTGCATTTTCCAGAATATGATGTTGCATATTGCATTATATGTGTTGCACTTGATTATAATACTGTTGCAATTTTAAAAATGGTGTTTCATAAAGCTGTATATACTGTTGCAATTTAATGAAATTGATGTTGCATATGCACTAACATGGTGTTGCATAAAAAAAGTGGGCCCCATAAATGACGTGGCAATATGGGTCCCGTTGCTGACGTGGTAAAGTGGGACCCACAGCTGATGTGGCAGGTGGACACATGCTGATGTGGCATGCCGACGTGGCATGCTGACATGGTTATTGCTGCTGACCTGGCATCCGATGTGTCACTTGCCACATAGGACCTGGTTTAGTGTCTTGTCATGCCTTATGCAACACTAATTGTTGTTGTCAATATTTTCCTCTACTGTTGCAAAATAAGTATAATGCAATACTAAAAGGTGTTGCACAAAATGTTTCATTAGCTGTCTATGGCCACTTCCACATTGGCAACCCCCACCTTGGTGTTGCCTATTACCTTATACAACACCATTTGGGCCTTATGCAACTGTATAGTAGGGGTTGCCTATGTGCACTTATGGCGTAGTGTCAATAGTGTTAGTGTAGGGGCCCTAGATGCAATACATTATTCTTTTAAATCTTTATGTCAGTTGATCATTCAATAAATGTATTTATTATGACCTTAATTATTGCAATGTTTTGTTAGCATAATAAATGTCCTTAGAATCATGATACACATTATATAGTTTAAGTACATGACTTGAACTTGAGATTATATAATATATCATATTCTTAAAGGTCCGTAGTCGAGTATTATTATATAGGACAATAATAATACATAGATAGACTAGTATGTTGTTTGACAAGATAACCACATATCATTGGTTATAAGTATGGGGATACTAAAGTCAATACATAGGTACATGTGAGAGTACATGGTACTGGACAGACCCACAGTGAGATTCTTTATGTTTAATAAAGTCATAAGAAAGACTCACAGTGATAATGGTGTAAGGATCCTTTGACTTGAAATCATTATATTTCTATACGAGGATTAATATACTTTGACTACATTAAAAGTTACTTTTAATCGGGTGATGATAAAAGTGGATATCGGGTATATCATGAGTCGTATGAGAAATATGAATGATAGATAAAGGATTTAACCCTCCTATAATCATATACTTTGACTACATTAAAAGCATGGCCATGCTCAAATAATGATTTTTCTTGATAATCTACTAATGGATCAAGTAAACCCGGACTAAATGTTGAAGAGGATGACTAAATACATGCCTCGAGTTTAATCTATAATATGTATGGTTAAAGGGATTATATTACACGAAAAACATTAATCACAAAAGGTTTTATCTAATCACGATTTAATTATTTTTTAATTGGGTAACAATGATGTATTACTGGATACCACTCATTGTTTATAATTTTATTAGAGAATAAAATTATTGTCAATTAAATAATAGCCTATACGGTCGCACAAATATAACACTTAATGGAATAGTTAATTTAAATTATGGATTTAAATTAATTGATGATTATTCGAATTTTATTATAATTAAGTAACACTTAATTGAGATAATATAAATTTGAATTAAAAGGAATGTTTTTGCCCATAATATTTAAGTATGACTTATTTATTAATTAAATAATAAAAATTCATTTTTATTATTTAATCCAATACCTACTAGGGTTGGGCTTGCTGTTATGGGCCTTTTTAATCAGCCATTATAAATACATAATGATAGGTTAAAGAGGCTTCTACGTTTTTATGAAAAACCCTAGCAGCAAAGAGAGGCAGAGGCTATTCGTCGTCAAGAAGGAGGCTAGTACATGCATTTCGTAGTCAAGTTCGTGAGACGTTCTTGGAGGTGCTTGTGTGGATACCATAGAGGTGTTTCTCTGAGAGGTAGACACAAAGCGTGATAGCTAGGATCTCCGTTGATTTCATGAAAGCTAAGCTCTTGAAAGGTATGATTCGTTATCTCCATAATCTGCCCATAATTATACATAGATCCTATTTTGGGTTTCAAAATTTTTGTTTTATTTACGTTATCCGCTGTGTTTTATGCCTCGGCACCCAACAAATAGCTGATATAATTGTAAGTAACATAGATGGTTGTTGTGGGTATATTACACTACTCATCATCTCCATCGCCATCGCCATTTTTTGGCTTCTTACTTCTTTGTCTGATATATATATATATATATGTAATCCCAGTTTTGTGCCATTTCTTTAGCCTCTTCCTCTCCCTACGAACCAAATGATATCATTTGTATATATTTACCTGCCTTTCAGAAATTTTTATTTTGGGGATCCCATAACTAATGACTTCTATATCAACAATTTATAATTATACAATTAAAGAGAGTACAACTTAGCTTAATTAGAACCAATTAAAAAATAAAAAATTAGGGTTTCAAATTGAAACCCCATATTCTAAAATTAGGGTTTAAAACTTACTAAATTCATGTTTTAACCTCCAACTTAGCTTTAAACTCAGACTTAACTCTAAACTCCGATTTCAACTCCAGCCTGAACTCCGACTTGAACTTGAACTCCAACTTGAACTCCAACCTCAAACTTCGACTTAGCTTTAAACTTCAATAAAGAGAGAGAGCATAGAGAGATATGAGAGCAGAGAAAGAGATGAGGGCACGGAGAGAAAGGAGTGGGTGTTCTTGGATTAGAGGTCGACTAGAGTGAGAGACGAGGAGAGTTTTTGGTTATAATTTTAAGATCTGTGTTTCATGTTTTCTATTTTTGATTTTAATTTTTAATTGTTTTTATTTAAAAAGAGGGGGAAGACTTGTGTGAAATGAGTGGGGAATTTTTCTAAAGCAAAAAACAAGGGGGAAAACAAGGAGGGAATTAATTATTTAGATAAAAAGGGAAACGGGGAAGGCGCGCCGATTAAATTTTTTGAAACAAATTTATAACATCCATTAGGCTAAAACACCGATGTTTATAATAACAAAAGACATCGGTTGGTTAAAACCAATATAGAAAACACCTTTTACATCGGCTCCAAAAGCAACCGATGTCTAAGAGGCGATGTATATTCTACTTTTTCTAGTAGTGTATAATTACTTTACCTGCCAGTATCAGTAAAATGTCCTATACTGCTAAAAATAGCTACATCATAAGATTTGAAATCCCCTATAACACACTCCTAGGACAACCATTCTTTTTGGCCTTCCAAGCTTTTGAGTCGATTGCCCATCTCAAGATGAAGTACCCAACCCGAGAAGGGAGTCGGGAAAATGAGAGGAGACTAGGGGACATCAATAATCATCATGCTTAAAAATTTTGATAAAGATCAAGATCATGAAGAGAATGACACTAGTGGGAAAAGAAAGCATCCAGAAGCCAAACCAAGTGGAAATAAGAAATTGTTAAACATTGACCAGGAGAAACTCAGGGTTGACCTATCTTGCCCAATTACGGAGCCCACCACCGAAGTAGAGGAAGTCAAATTATATGTTGGTTATTCCATTAATGTTTCGCCAATATTTCTTGGCAAGTATAGTTGTATGGAAATTCCTCAAACTCCTAACTCTCAGACCACCACTACATCGAAATTTCAAGATATTTACGTCATTTATCAATTTCTTCAACCCCCAGGCTGTGAGATATGAGTGTTCAATTATCAACACAAGTATAAGGACTAAAGAACACTATAGACTTATCATAATTAACCGCGTTTCCATAAAAACGCTCATACCTCTATAAAATACACTTCATATTCCTTGCATCTGCACTCGTTGCTTGAAAAAAGAAAAAATAATCATCAACAAATAACATATTCGAGATACTGGGAGCTCCTCTAGCAAACTTAACTCCATAAAGCAAACCTTTTTCCTTTAACTTTCTAATGATAGATTTAAACTTTGGCGCATAGAATATACAAGTAGGGAGAGATTGGATCTCCATGAGGAAGTCACCATTGCGAATGCACATAACCAAAAATTCCACTAACCTGTACAAAAGTGTACGAGACTTTCTGAACACATGTCATAATCCTAGAAATCCAGGTCAAGTGGAAACCAAATTTATGCAAAATTTGTTCAATAAATTTTTATTCCAACCTATCTTATGCTTTAAAATATCAATTTTTAACCCATCCACACCTTTTTTCCGTATGAATTCAAATGCAATCATTACATGATCAATTAATAGCCTCCGTTCATTAAAAGCACTCTGTTTTTTAGACACTATCGAGTTTAAACATAGTTTCACCTTATTATCTAGCTTCTTAGGCAATATACGCATCAAAACATTATCAAGAGAGATATGTCGAAGATCTTTCATATGTTTCATTTGTTTAACCATAGAAATAAGACGTACAAGGGTAAGATTTAGTTCCCTTGGCCCATGTTCTCATGTTTTGTATCAAAGAAAGTCTGACAAAAATGGACAAACTTCTGACAATATTCCAATAAGCTTGAAAAATTTTGGGTTCAACGATGTGGACCGTATGGCTTATCTGGATGCATGGCAAGTCTACAATTGTTTGGATCTCTACCTCCAATATATTTCTTTCCATCTACAAACCCTGTTCTATGTTAAATGCAGTGTTGTGTAAATATAGATACTTTTTCCATTAATTATTATCTTCAAAATATTTTTTAATACTTTAGAAAAAATTTAACCATTGTGTACTTTTTTACATGTTTAGTATTTTTACATGTTATGTAATTTGTTTGTCTTATGTATTTTATAATTCTTTCTATCTTTATTTTTTATGTTCTATATTTTATAAATTGTATAATGTTCTGTATTTTAATAAAGTAAATTTCTTTAAATATATGATTTAATTTTGTTTAACATTATATTCAGGTTTTGTTTATTATTTTGTGTATTCTAGTTGTGTTTTGTGTAACTTATTTATATTTTGTAATGAAATAAAAAATTTTAAGTGTACGTTTAATATTACATACCACTACTCAAATTTAATGTGTAAGGTAAATTTCTTACAGTTTGAATTTTCAATACTTTTTAGTACTTTAAAAAACTTTTAACCATTCTATATTTTTTCAAAATTTCTATATTTTTATATGTGCTATAATTCTTAGAATTATGTACTTCCTTAAGTGTTTCTATTTATTATATACTCTATTTCTCATGTTCTATATTTTATACAGTTTATATTATGTAATGTATTTGAAATAAAGTAAAATCTAAATAAATATATAATTTACGTTTTTAAGCATTTGTTTTAGGTTTATATATTATTTTCTGTTATGTAGTTGTTTTTTGTGTAAAATATTTATACATGTGTTCAATATAATTTTAATACCACTATTAAA
This sequence comes from Apium graveolens, assembly GCF_009905375.1. Lineage (NCBI taxonomy): Eukaryota > Viridiplantae > Streptophyta > Magnoliopsida > Apiales > Apiaceae > Apium > Apium graveolens. Next base: position 52,889 of record NW_027420057.1, read on the forward strand.
GTTTAATGTGTTAGGTAATATTTTTTGGAGCTTGTATTTAAATTTTAACTTTTTTTTTACATTGGTGCTTTTTTCAATTTTAGGGAGAAATTCCTAACTAAATTAATGGAGAATAAATAATTTACACAAGTATATTTTATTTTGTTCAATGATATTATCTTGTTAAACTAATAATTGTATCTTATTTAAAAAATTGATCAGTTAACTAAAAAATAAAGAAAAGTAGAGTTATAATACAGACTAGATAACTAAGACAATACAATAGCAGTTTAACAAAGTGTATAAAAGGTAATAATGTCTATATAAAATTTTAAATCTAAGGAATTCACAATAAAAACAAAACATTATATAACTAGGGAATCAATTAAACAACAAAATGATGAGTTAGAAAACAAACGTTCATGATTGTGGACCAGTTACTAGGTTACCATTAAAATTGGGTTATGGTTGAACCTTCATCAATCATCTATATATAGATTAAAGTTCATAGAACCTATGATGTTTTAATAATAACCACTTGTTAATAACTAATTTTAGAGAAAGATTATAGAAACTAATAACTTTTAATAATAACCCGATGTTATGAACTAATTGAACTTTTTTTTGTTCTTTTTCTTATGGAACTCATTTCCTTATTTTTTTTCTTTTTATTGTTTTTTAAATTTCGAAAAATTATTCTTTTATATGGATGAGAAACACATATTTAAAAAATATATTATGTTTTTAAAATGATTTACAACTTTTCCACTTTTTCCATAACAATACCTTTATACACACCAACAGTATTTTATTAAGAAGATGATTTTTAATAGAATACTAAGTCAAAACATAATTATTCAATAGAACATTATTTTTTACACAATATTATTTTCTCATAAAATACATGCATACAATTCTTAGCTGAATATAATTTTTCAAGAGGACACAATATTATTGAGAAATGAAAAAAAAATTGTTTGACGGCATAATATATAAAATAAAATGGTATATTACAGTTTATTTGTATGGACATCTGTAGTTTTATGTAGTTACTAGGTTACCAACATATATACATACATATATGTACATATCATGTGATTACATGATACATGTCAATAATATATGTGCTATTTATCATTGATGCTATGGACATTAACCACAATTCATTTTTATGTTAGATCATTACTTAAAAACTATTTGTAATGTTCATAAATTAAATTCGAAAAATAGAAACCGCCAAACAGTCAAGTACTACGTATGCTTTTGTGGGTTTGAGAATTGTAATATTTTTCATAATTGTATAGTGAAAGTATGAACAAAAATCTAATTAGTAATCTAATCGAGGTACCACTCCAAATATTGATTTTATGATACAATTTTGTAAGAGATGAAACATTTGTAGGGTCACTGGTCACTTAAAAAGCGTAAATTTTCTGAACTTGTGGGAGAACGTGAGCTGCTTTTGGGAAGTACATCTCCTGCCTCTGTAAAAGTGATAGTAGAGTTGAGAGTAACAAAAGAAATAGCCACATCAGGAGTTTCAAGGAATTATTAGGATAATGTTGATATTGATGTCGATGTGAAGGTAGTTGCTCAATACTGTAAGGCGGGTTAATGTTACCAGCGCCACCATTCATATTTAAAGCACTACGACCAATACCACCACTATCAAGGTTTTCACCATTAGCGATGCTAATATGCCAATAGAACTGGCACCAAGACCATAACTAAAACCACTACCTCCGAATATTACCGTACATACAACCAGTGCTACCACTAAAGCTACAAGCCATGCCATCATCAATGTTTCCATTTAAGCTACCAGTAATGCAGCCATGCCATCACCAATGTTTCCACTTAAGCTACCAGTAATGCTACCACCGTTGCCACTATTAAGACTAACCAATATACCACTAATGCTATAACTATGGCAACTAGCCTTGCCAACACTAAAGCTACCAGCAATGTTACCACCAATGCCACCACCAATGCAACTACTAAGACTAACCAATATACCATCAATTATACCACCTGTAATACCATCATTAAAGTGGCCATGAATGGAACTGCTTAAACTAGCACGAACTTCAACACCAACACCAACAATACCACCACTAATTCTCCTACTAAAATTAATGCTTCCAATGCCAACAATTGCACTAATAAGAGCACCACGACCAATGTCACCATCAATACCACCAAATCCACTACTAATATTATCATCTCACTAATATTATCATCTCTAGTACCACCATGTAACCACTAAAGAGGCTAGTCATGCTACCACCAATGCAACTACTAAGACTACCCAATATACCATCAATGCTACCACTGTCATTATTAAAGTTACCACCAATGACTCTGCTTAAGTTAGCAGGAACTTCACCACCAACAATGCCACCACCGATTCCACTACTAAGATTACGGCTACTAGTGCCACCAATTGGACTAGTAAATTTACCGCCACCAATTCCACCACCAACAATATTACAACTAGATTCAAGGAAAACCATAACTATATATAGGAGAAACAAAACGACCAACAAATTTGGTAAGCTGTTTCTCCATAGATATGTCGCAAGCATATAAGAGAGGATCTTCGTCATATGGATACTTTTTCATAGACTGAAAATGGAAGTGCATTGATCAAGTATAAAAATTATATTTTAAAAAAAATGAACTAAAGAGCTACAATGAGAAATAATAACCAAAACTTGAAAATTTAAATATCCAGAGAAATTTTACATCAGTAAGAACTACTTTCCTCTCCAGAGGTCCCTGCCTGGACTTTTCCACTAAAGAGGCTCTTTGCACAGCAGATAGTGATTTTGTATATCGCTGAAGGGACACCAGGCTACAGAACTAAAAATTATAACAGGCAAAAAATCAATCGCTTCAAGTAAAAACAAAATTAGAAGATAAAGAAACTAGAATATGCAAAAATATCTCAATCATGTTTACTCACCTCCCGTGGGAGATAAATAGGTTTGCTGGGTTTACCAACATCAAGGCACGGAAAGTACGCCGATGTTCTAAGTTCCAAATTCAGATGTCTTCAAAAGTATTCATAAACTATAATCTCCTTAGGCTTGACTTCACCACCGGTATCGATATCTCCAGGTTTTTCTTTCAATGTGAAACTTCAAACAGAAACAAACAAAGTGAGAATTAATTCACAAACAAGAGGTTTTTCTTTCAATGTGAAACTTCAAACAGAAACAAACAAAGTTAGAATCAATTCACAAACAGGCCTTTTCATTTTGAACATTAGAAAAGGATGAATTAAAAAAATTAAACAACTTACTATAGCTCATTGCAAGGCTTCTCACTCAACCCTTTTATCTTAAATTCTCGGTTGTTATGTGTGGCCTTGACTCTCATATTTCTCAGCATTTTCTTGGCCTATTGGATTTGTAAAAGCATAATTTAATAGACACAAAAAAAGAAGCACAATGCACGTTTTTCAGGTGTCCTTTCATGAATTACCTTAATCGAATCTATTCTACGAGCATCCTGTATACCCTCATTGGCTCTCACGAAATCAATTACAGGCCCAGGAGTAAGGATCATGGTCGTTGACACGTCTGAATAAATGAATAAGTAAGTGGGCATCAAGTGAAATAAGGGCATCAAGTGAAATTAGTGTTTTAGAGTTATAATCTTCAAAACGGGGTTAGGAAGAAAAAAATATAGCATCCTTACCTAAATTAAGTGACAATCCTCCCTGAGTAGGACGAAAACTAGAATGGAGACCACGACAAGCAGAAACCCCTCCTCCAACACTAGTAAGCATCCTAGAGTCGTCATGGAAAAATGACTGCCTCACCAAAAGGCAATCCCTACATATTCCACATTCATAACAATAAGCAATGCATCATTTCAAAGTACAAGTTTCTTAATTAGTTCTAGTCGTCTGGATACCTTTTAGCCGCTTGCTGTCACAAGAAAAAAAAAATTGTCAAGCACCCTCAGTGCATCTTGAACTTTTTCAGTGTCACCTCCATTCAAATATAAGTTTATGGCTGAAAAAGTTGAGCCTGCCTACCTGTTTATGTATTGAAATATAAGTTTTTACAACACTATAATTTGTCCCAAATAGAGCCTACATCTTTATCAAGTATGAAATCTCATTTTCAACCATGTGTCCTGTAATATAAAGTTAAATAGTGACCGGCTTCACTTGTACTATCTACATTTATATTTATGCTATATATTTGCATAGTAAAAGTTAAAAAGAACAAAGAAAGCTTACACAAGGTGATTGATGAAGAGGAGAAACAGAAGGGACTTGGAGCACTTTCTTCATTGTTTGTGGAACTTCTTGCAAATAGCAAGAAAAATATAATTCCTCTGCATATGTCTCTAAAAAATTTTCACACATAAGCAAAAAATAAATTTAATAGTGTAATCAAACAAATATGAAGATAAAATATAAATAATATGTGTGCTTCTTATCTATAAATTTTCATTTTTTTAGTATATCATGTATTTTATTATTTATGATGAACAAAAAAGTTATTACAAATGTAACTAAATTCTTTTTCTTAAATTTTGACATATAATCTTGAAAGGGATAATTCTTGATATCAAGATCATTTAAAAACAAATACAAATGGTATTTCATGTCAATCCACATCTATATATACAAGAAAAATGGGATACTTATTGGAGTGTTTTAATTTTTAACAAAAGTTTCTGTAAAAAATACATGAGAAAGGGAAATGAAGAAAAAGAAAAATATAAATTATTATCTTACCCTTGTTAAACAACATCAATTCATGATAATCTCCAAATCTTGTCCACTTGCACCAATTCATTTGAAGATATGTTTAACCTTACACCACCAAAACACTCTTTCACAGAAAATATGAATAATAACAAAACACTATTTCATAGCCATGTACAAGTTTATTTTGTTTTTTGGCGGCCGCTTGTGGTTATATTAGGGTTTTACCTACATTTTATATTTTCTCTATTTTGGATGCCAATTGTATATAATAGGTTTGAGTGGGCCCAATATAGTTTAAATTTTTGATTTAACATACTGTGCTCCATGTATTATATAAATTAAATTGATGTGGATGTACAAGTCTAAACAAGTATAACTCTAATTTATTTTGTATGGTAAATAAAATGACATTGTAAAAATTAAATGGTAAGTATTGTATAAAAAACATAACTTAAAAATGACATTTTATCAAAAAATTTAAATTTGATTATATATAAATGACATACTGACCTCAATTAACAATAATATATGTACAACTACAACCCTAAATGACAATGATAAAATTACTATTACAATAGATTTAAGTCTAAAAAACATGTCGGTATAATACACAACTTAATTGTCATGTACAAATTAATGTTCACATAACAATATTTAATCAAATTGAATTTCTTGAGCTTTAAGATACGATACAAAAAGTTTTGACAAACAATTTATACGTATGAGAAAAATGATAAGGTTTTTAAAAATATTTACTAATTTCTTTGTTTATTTAAACATAAAAATTAAAGTGAATGATAATATGATTGTTGATTTTTATTTAATTATTAGTCAATTTGATTTGAAAATGTAAAAATGACACTAAATTGTGGGTAAAACTACATATACCATATTTCATCGAGTGGCTTGATTGGGAAAAATCTAGATTGGGAAGACATTCCATGAGAAATACAGCTCATAGTGTCTAGCATATAAGTTGTTTGACTTAACCATATGTACTTTGACGTAATTATAATCAATACTTTAAAATAGTAGACTTGAGTCTTTTTCCTAAAACAGTATCAAGCCTAAGGATTCTATCTGGAAGAAGATCAAGAAGATGATGCCTAACAAGAATTTTGAAGAAGCTTGGAGTTGAATAAATCTGTTTGGAGAAAAATATTCTAAGTCAAGATCTCTACAAGTCATAGATTTAATGTTATAGAGAAGTCATTAGAGAACTCCAAAATGGCTTATTGAGAAGTCACGAATGCTACTAGAGAACTCAGAAAGATATCGACAAGCTAAATTGAAGACATGAAGATTGGAGATATTGACAAGTCATTTTTTCACTAGACAACACAGAGTTATCGACAAGTCTACATTCATTAGAGAACTCCGAGTTATCGATAAGTTAAGTTCCACTAGAGAACTCAGAGATATCGACAAGTTAAAGATCACTAGAAAACTCTGAGATATTGACAAGTTAATTTGACCAGAGAACTCTGAGATATCGACAAGTCAAGAAGCCACTAGAGAACTAAGAGTTATCGATAAGTCAAAGTGAAGATGTGAAGACTAGAGATCTCGACAAGACTAAAATCACTTGTAGAGAACTGAAGACCTCTACAAGCCAAACTAAATATAGAGTACAAGAGATCTCGATAAGCCAATATACTTATCGAGGTGTCAAGTGTTCTATTGACCTAAACTCGAGCTCTCGAGGTACAATCTCAAAGTACAAAATTGCAGATCAGTTTAATATCCAAGACAAACAATCAACAAACAATCCAACAGCTGGATTGACAAGTCTACAAAAAGTAACTTGAAGAATGTACAAGATCTATGGTAAAGAAAAACTGACAGATGAAGATCAAAGTGAATACGGGATGCTAAAGATATGCTAAGCCAGAAATGGAAGATCTACTTTTCTATAAATAGAAATGACAAGTGACAGTTTAGGAAAGATCTACTTTATAAACAAGCAGTTAACTAAGTTATAGAGTTAACACTGGTCCTTTAGTCAGTTGTAACAATTTAGATCAAATTTCTTGTAACACTCTCAAGAAGAAGCTAAGCTCTTTATCAACAAAGAGCCTAGAAATTTTGTAGCAAAATAGTCTTAATTTTAATATAAAATTAAGTGAGTTTTGAAGATCTGTGTTCTTTATTTTCTGCAAGCTTAAATTCTGCATGAACACATTTCACTAAAAGAATTAATTTACTCTGTTCAAACAAAAACATTCAAGAAAAGCCTAAAAATAGTAAAACACATTCACCCCCCTTTGTGTGTTTTTCATTTCCTAACAAAATAACATGGGTTATAGGAGGGAGTATATTCTACTAAGTTTGGCCTAAGGTTTTAAGTAATTCATCATTTCTATGGAGTTTGGTAACAAATGACTATTAGGGGCCCACTAAGCATTTTTTTAACTAACATACGGTAGAAAATGACTAGTTAAATTTCATATTAACTTTATAGTTTTTTGTTATAATTTGAATCTACCGGTTATATTAGAGTTAGTCAATATTTTTTTTAAAAAAATATTTTAATAATTATACAAAGTAAACATTTATGCAAAAAATTATAAGTTTGTAACTTCATTTGCGACGATTTTATAATTAGAATATGTTTTCAACAAATAATTAATGCTTACAAAAATATATTAAAATTATTTAATTATCATTTATATCACTTATATTTTGTACTCACCATTTTTTACAAGTAGGGAGAGATTGGATCTCCATGTCGAAGTCATCGTTGCGGATGCACATCACCGAAAATTCCACTACAGTGTACAAAATAATATGAGATTTTTTAACACATGTCATAATCCTAGAAATCTACGCCGAGTGGAAACCAAATTTATGCAGCATTTGTTTAATAAATTTCATTTTAACCTATCTTATGCCTCAGAAATATCAATTTTTAACCCAACCAAGACTTGTTTCCCCTATGACTTCAAATGCAATCATTGCATTATCAGTTAATTGCCTCCCTTCATTAAAAGTACTCTGTTTGTTAGACACTATCGAATTTAAACATAGTTTCAACTTATTCTCCAGAACCTTAGACAATATACGCATCAGAACATTATCAAGAGAGATAGGTCGAAGATCTTTCATATTTTTTATTTGTTTAACAATGGAAATAAGACATACAAGCATAAGATTTTGTTCCCTTGGCCATGTTCGCATGTTCTGTATCAAAGAAAGTCAGAAAAATTGGAAAATATATCTTCTAACAATATTCCATTAAGTTTGAAAAATTATGGGTTCAACCCATATGGACCCGGTGACTTGTATGGATGCATGGCAAAGTCTACAATTGTTTGGATATCTGCCTCCAATATATTTCTTGTCATCTACAAACCCCTGTTCTATATTAAATACAGTGTTCTGTAAATATAAATACTTTTTCTCTTAATTGTCATCTGTGTTAAGGGGCATTTATGTCGACTCAGAATGCTCTATAAAGGCTTAAATTCAACAAGATTTGGATCTCCATTAGTCAACCAATTTTTAAAGCTTCTTAAGGTAAACAATCTGATCTACGAATTAAATATCTATTTTTCCCATGGATCCTGCGGTGGGTTTCGAAAAGTCTAATTTTTCACGTTTTTAATTACTGTTTCTGTTGCGTTTATGTGCTCGAAACCCAACAATGGCATCAGAGCTACTTGCGAAAAGTGTTTAATTCATTTATGTGTTTACTGGTTTTATGATGATAACATGTATACAATATTTCATGACTATTATGTATGCGATTTTGTATATTTTACATGTTGTTATATTTATATATGCATATGTATATATATGTTTTGAATATATGAGATTCATGAGAGTTGTATAATCATATTATGATTATATAATCTGTATATATACTGATATATACATGTTATGTGTTTGTTCTTATTATAAGAATCGTATTTGATACGATTCTGAATAGGATGCAGCGGATTTGCTGAAATGTAGGTCTGGTGTCCGATATGAAATAACCAATACGTTATTTTATATGGAATCGAGCGTCTAAACATAACTGATAGCTAAACATATCATCTACTGATCTGTAAGGCGTTTGATGTCATTTAGGCCCTGTAATCTGCGATTTAATGTTATCAGATTTAATTTCGAATTTTCTAATTTTTCCAATATTTGGTTTTTATGATTAGATCATGATGGGTATGATATGTTAAGATCAGATTATATGTTTTAACATGTTATTTTATGTTAATTGATCATGGTGGATGGTTATGGCTTCTGACCTTACGTTAATGGTTTTGGTTTTCAAATATGGCTTGCATGTCGTTTAATCTTGTAATTATTAAATCTCGAATATAACTCGAGTTCTTCTTGTAAGTTCATTAGATTAGTTTTCATATTTAATTCTTGAAATGTACATGAAGACATGAAGATTTGAAGATCAAGGGTAATCCCATAAGGAGGCCATCCAAGGAAGCAATCCAAGAAAGAAGGCATGTAATAGTTAGCCTGTATTTATTTTTCCCTTAGATTGACCTAGATCTTTGTCATTAGCTTGATAAAGATCACATAGGATGAAGCCATAATCAACCACATTTATTTATTGCACTTTACATATATATGCGCATATGATGAATGTATGTGTATAGTAGTTTATAAAGATTCATGCTTAACTAGATTAAGGATGCATGTATTAGATACGACACCCACACCATGCTTGCTAAACAAGATAAAATCTATAACGATTCAAAGTTTTAAAATGAACAAACGATTATGAGATTCTTGTGTTTATGAACACAGAATAAAATACAAATTTTCTTTGTTTCTAACATGGGGTGATTTTGTCAAAAGCGAGTTCATTGAACTTGTAAGGTTGTGGGTTTTAAGCGAGACCGTTGTGACTCCCTCACTACTTGGAAATCAAACCATGACGAATATTGATTTGAAGTATTTTATTCAAGAAAAAATTAAGAATCTCTTTATGATGGGATCATGGTCGTTTTAAAATTAACAAAACCCTAAAATTAATATGAAGTTGATCAGATTAGCGATAATATTACACTATGACCTGTTATGTATCCATCATCAATGATTGTCATTGATGCTACATCCTGCAGCCTATTTGCAGCAATTAGGCTCCCTTTAGAATGTGCTAAAGAGTCCAAAAGAAAAAGATATCACAACAAACACCACATAACTTTCAATATTGCCACTAAGATGGTTCCAACCCAAACTAGTTTCTGATAAAGTAAAATAGGTGAGGTAAAATAGATCATAATATTTAATCTCCACTAAGAATATCTCATATTTTACTGAAGCATTGCACCAAAAACACACCAATAACTATGCTACTTCCTACATAGTCTACATAAGTGATTAAATCTCGAAAGAAAGAGGTAAAAGAGAGATACAATAACATTCTTACTCTTGACCAATAGGAGCCCAAAGTAAAGATCACAACATTACCATCTTCAACCATTTAACCATCTTAGCCTTGCAAGCGGTGTTTGACCAAAACTACGACCATCTACAATGACACAAATGAAAGTAGATCTAAGCAGTCTATAAATTCAATACACAAAATATATTAACTCAAAGTCAAAGTTACATATAAGTATCCTGCTCAGATCAACCATTACGTATTAGGTAAGTAATCTAAAAAAGCTCTAATTGCATGAACTATAGATTCTAGTAACTAAATTGTTTTTATACCAACAATAACCACCTAAAATTTCCAAATTAATTTATAAACATAGCGCCACAAAATAAAATCTCTATCAAAATCAAAACATAATTTCAAGTACAAATTATACCTCGCGCATACGAGCAAGAACCTGCTGGCACTTAAAAGCCTCTCCTTTCACTCCTACAATCCAGTCTCTTCCACAAACTTCAACACTTAAAAACACAATAAATCAACCAACCCAATTCATCACATAGCGAAATACACATAAAAACAATATACAGATAATTGTAACTAAACAGATTTATGCTTCAATAAACACAACTCAAAACCATAATTGAAATAAAAATACAAAGAAAGTACTAGTTCACTTGGATTGAAACCCCCAGAACTTAACCTATTTTAACTGCAATTAGAGAAGCCCCAAACTAGAACCCCCAGTCAAAACCCTAGTTAGCACTAATCGGACCCCTAATTCACGCCAATGGACGCCTAAATCTTGAGGCCCGAGATGATCAACGTGAAAACCTAAAATCTTGAAGCTTGAAAATAGAGACACCGTTCGATTACATAGAGTGTAAGTTTGAAATGTGAGTGTGAGTGTTCTGTTTCTAGTGGCTCTCTCTTTTTTTTGTTAAAATTTGAATGACCGGCTCAGCAGTTTCCATCTCCCGCCCACCAATTTCATCTTTGAGCCTAAGTTTTATTCTAAATTAATAGGCCGACACAACTTTTATTGGTTGAATTTAAATTATTAATTTCTATATTTCTTTTAATAAATATTATCTTTAACATTTAATTATGTAAATATATAATTCAACAATATATAAATATTGCAAATCAATCAAATAATAACTTATTAAGTTTTATAAAACGTTCAATTTTGTCAATATAATACTAAAAATCACTCCACCAATATTCTAAACTTTAAAAAATAATTAAAATATATACTTTAATTATCAATTCATTTCTATGTAAACAATTACTAATTAGTTTAAACTAAAAAAATTATCTTATATATATGCTATATTGGTAACCACATTTTAACTATACAACAACATGAAAAAAGAGGGGTTGCGATAGACATTTGTTTATAAGGCTATCATAATGCTTTTCTTTGTAACCCCCGGAATGAAGCGTTTGCAGAATTCAATCTATGACGTAGTGACTTTTGGACCGCTTCCGTTAGTTGCGCTTTGTAATAGGCACCTTGTAATAGAATTTTGGATCACTAAATTGAATTGTATTGAATTGTTTGTGAATTTAGGGACCAAATTCTTTTTTTTTGAGGCAGTTTTCAAACTAAATTAATGGAGATAAAATAATTTATACAAGTATATTTTATTCTTTTGAATGATATTAGAATAGTAGAGTTATATCCATGTAAAAAATTGAACAGTTAACCAAAAATAAAGAATAGTAGAGTTTATAGAGACTCGATCACTGAGATAATACAATAGCAATTTAACAACTGTATAAAATATGATGGCCTCAACCCGGGGTCACGAGTTGATGTCACAAACAACAACAAACCACAAATATAATACAAACCAACTCATTTTTATTCAATATAAACACAACCCTTTAACAAGATCTTTTCCAAGTGCAAGTATGATTTAGGTTACACAATTAATACAAACCAAATTATTTAAACAACCTGACACAATTAACTTTCAACAGCAACTCAACAGACCATATCTGGTCTGACACAACCGTTTCAGAGGAGTCTGATACATGAGGAACTGGAATCTGGCTCTGCCTATGATAGAAGGGGCTCCTAGGCATCTGCAATATATGAATATATAAAACATTTTGCAAGAGTGAGCGATCAATCGCTCAGCAGTACCACTATATGAATAACAAGTAAAACAGTTTATGATAAACAGTTATAGGAACATAAATCATAACTTGTTACAAAAACAAGTAAAACAAGTGTAAACTGGATATCAACAACTAGCATGCTTTGTAAAACAATAACATAAGTTGTGTGTTATATAATTACCAGAGTCCAATTTTAGCATGCTATTTTTATTTTCAAATCCACTGTTCCATTACAGGAATCACAAAACCTTTTGTTCCGTTACGGGGACCACAAAACCATTTGTCTGTTACTGGAACCACAAATCACCATCAGAGATATATTGGATGTTTTCTAGGGATGACTGATCAAGCATCCACACAATTTATCTAGGATAGCTGGCCGGGCTATCACACAATTCGTCTAGGAAAGCTGATCGGGCTTTTACACAATTCATATCTGATCCGTAAAGACTAGAGAGGCCTATGAAAAGTTACGAGGGACTAATCGGTGAAAAAGGGTGTGCAACCAACTTAGGTACTTACGACCGTTATCCAATGTCTTATTCATTTTATCCGGTTTTCAACATTATTCCTACCTATCTCTTTTTAAAACAATTTTATTACAACACACTTTCCAAAACCTTTTCCGTATTAATCACATTATAGAGATAGGTATTTTCAGAAGTTACTTTTCCCTAAACATGATTTAACTAAATAATTATAACTATAGGGGATACGTAACTTAAAACGTTTATGTTCCTGTTTGAAAATAAAACAACAGTTCATTTATATATACTGAACCATAAAAGTATGGTCAGGGGTACTTGCCTTGATACTGTTTAGTAATTATTACTGGCTGGCTTTGAATCGACCTGGATCCTCGAGCTTTCGATTGGGACCTACAGTACCGAAACATCCTAAATTAGACAACCGAATAAGCTTGACATATCCTCGCTAATTTCCTACCCGTGCGATATAAAAACCCGACTCGTAATTATATGCATTATTGTAATACATGAATCAGTTAGGGTTCATGTCCTTGAAATTCGGTTCGGTGTCTATTCTTGAAAAATACATATACCCGTCGTTTTGGAAAATAGGGTTATTGGATATTTTCGCAAAATATTTTACCACAACACGCAAACAGATTTCGTACAATATAAATATATATTTTCGATTGACACTTCCGATAATTATAGAATCGTACCCAAATTCCAAGAATAATTTTTCAGAAATCAAGTAGCGTTTCCTTTATTTATCAAATTTTCCGTCGAAACATAATCGACGCATCCAACAAAAATAATTCACAACTCGCATTCCCAATTGTCGATACAAACTTTAATTATTATCTATTATCTTTTATTATATTATATTTTTTATATAAATTGTAGGACTCAGAAATATTCATCACCGTCCGCCGTCGCCTCGCCGAGGCTCATTGCCGATAGAGGTAAAATTCGTCGGTGCCCGATTAATTTCAGGTTTCCATACAAATTTCATCAATTATTATTAATAATTTCCGCACACAAAGAAATTTATTAATAAATTTCCACTAAATTAAAGGAAAACAATGCTTCATCCAACCACCCAAAATGAAGATGGCCGATCACAAGAAGAATGCCAATAAGTATTGTGACTACCATCCGGATAAGGGGCAAAATAGTGATGAATGTCTTCACTTGAAGAGGCTGATTGAAAAAATGATCAAGGCTAAATGAGACAATATCAGGGATAGGTGAAGAGGATTTTGGGAGGGTGTGCCCTTGGAGTTGACAGTAAAAATGCCAAGAAAAAGGTACGCTCGTCTAGTTTATAATTTATACCAGTTCAGCCCTGCTAGAGAGACTATGCCGCTCTCCTTTACCAAAGAAGACTACGACGATGTCATATACCCCCATGAAGATCCGCTGATAATCCACCATTTCATAAGGGAAAATAAGATATGGAAAGTGTAAGTATACGGAGGAAGTTCGACCAATATCTTATTTCATCAGATGTATATCAAGTTGAATCTAGCTGGACTACAGGTGAAGCCATATCATGAGGTACCTCTTGAGGCCTTCGGCGGACTGCATATACCTTGTGAATGTATCACTACTAGAAAAATGTCAATAGACATCGGCTAAAAACCAATGTCTATGAATGAAAAAATCCGATGTTTTCGTGGGTGATGTTAAAGACCCCCCATTTAACATCGCTTTTAAACTGATGTGAAAGAGGACATATAACATCCGTTTTTTGTATGAAACCAATATTTATATCTTGATGTTAAATTTTTAATGCACATCTATTATTTATATATTAATATAATATGATATTTTTATCAATTTAAACATATGCCAGATAAGCAAAATGTTTCAATTTAAACTGATGGTACTAATACTGATAAC
>NW_027420058.1:0-31006 GCF_009905375.1 Apium graveolens
ACTTATCTTGACATCAGTACGGTTGTATAATCGGAAAGTCATTTAAAAAAATTATTCAGACATTCGGGTAACATCGTCGTTTAAGGTAGTACGCCCTTTATGGATTTCCGTATAAAGTCATGTCACGGAATTTTGGAAGTTTTCATTACTATTTTTCACCAGCCCCCCCCCCAAAATCAACTTATCTGACATCCGTATGGTTGTATCATCGGACAGCCATTTTAAAAAATTATTGACATTTGGGTAACATTATTGTTTCAGTAGTACGCCTTTAATGGTTTTCCTTATAAAAGTCATGCACGAACTGTTCGGGGAAGTTTTAAATATTTTTTCAAAACCTAAATCAACTATCTTGACATCCATACTGGTTGGATCTTCGGACATCTTCATTTAAAAAAAGTATTCGGACGTTTCGGGGGTAACATTTCCTACGTTTCAGAGTAGTACGCCTTTACCGGTTTTCCTTATAAAGTCATGCACGAATGTTCGGGAAGTTTTAAATAATTTTTCACAAGCCCAAAATCAAATTATCTTGACATCCGTACGGTTGGATCGTCGGACAGCTCATTTAAAAAAATTATTCGGACGTTCGGGTAACATTCTCGTTTCAGGTATTACGCCTTTTACTGAATTTTCCTTATAAAGTCATGCACGAATGTTCGGGAAGTTTTAAATATTTTTTCACAAGCCCAAAATCAACTTATCTTGACATCCGTACGGTTGGATCGTCGGACAGCTCATTTAAAAAAATTATTCGGACGTTCGGGTAACATTCTCGTTTCAGGGAGTACGCCTTTTACTGGATTTTCCTTATAAAGTCATGCACGGAATGTTCGGGAAGTTTTAAATATTTTTTCACAAGCCCAAAATCAAATTATCTTGACATCCGTACGGTTGGATCGTCGGACAGCTCATTTAAAAAAATTATTCGGACGTTCGGGTAACATTCTCGTTTCAGGTAGTACGCCTTTTACTGAATTTTCCTTATAAAGTCATGCACGGAATGTTCGGGAAGTTTTAAATATTTTTTCACAAGCCCAAAATCAACTTATCTTGACATCCATATGGTTGGATCGTCGGACAGCTCATTTAAAAAAATTATTCGGACGTTCGGGTAACATTCTCGTTTCAGGTAGTACGCCTTTTACTCGATTTTCCTTATAAAGTCATGCACGGAATGTTTGGGAAGTTTTAAATATTTTTTCACAAGCCCAAAATCAACTTATCTTGACATCCGTACGGTTGGATCGTCGGACAGCTCATTTAAAAAAATTATTCGGACGTTCGGGTAACATTCTCGTTTCAGGTAGTACGCCTTTTACTGAATTTTCCTTATAAAGTCATGCACAGAATGTTCGGGAAGTTTTAAATATTTTTTCACAAGCCCAAAATCAACTTATCTTGACATCCGTACGGTTGGATCGTCGGACAGCTCATTTAAAAAAATTATTCGGACGTTCGGGTAACATTCTCGTTTCAGGTAGTACGCCTTTTACTGGATTTTCCTTATAAAGTCATGCACGGAATGTTCGGGAAGTTTTAAATATTTTTTCACAAGCCCAAAATCAACTTATCTTGACATCCGTACGGTTGGATCGTCGGACAGCTCATTTAAAAAATTATTCGGACGTTCGGGTAACATTCTCGTTTCAGGGAGTACGCCTTTTACTGGATTTTCCTTATAAAGTCATGCACGGAATGTTCGGGAAGTTTTAAATATTTTTTCACAAGCCCAAAATCAACTTATCTTGACATCCGTACGGTTGGATCGTCGGACAGCTCATTTAAAAAAATTATTCGGACGTTCGGGTAACATTCTCGTTTCAGGTAGTACGCCTTTTACTGGATTTTCCTTATAAAGTCATGCACGGAATGTTCGGGAAGTTTTAAATATTTTTTCACAAGCCCAAAATCAACTTATCTTGACATCCGTACGGTTGGATCGTCGGACAGCTCATTTAAAAAAATTATTCGGACGTTCGGGTAACATTCTCGTTTCAGGTAGTACGCCTTTTACTGGATTTTCCTTATAAAGTCATGCACGAATGTTCGGGAAGTTTTAAATATTTTTTCACAAGCCCAAAATCAACTTATCTTGACATCCGTACGGTTGGATCGTCGGACAGCTCATTTAAAAAAATTATTCGGACGTTCGGGTAACATTCTCGTTTCAGGGAGTACGCCTTTTACTGGATTTTCCTTATAAAGTCATGCACGGAATGTTCGGGAAGTTTTAAATATTTTTTCACAAGCCCAAAATCAACTTATCTTGACATCCGTACGGTTGGATCGTCGGACAGCTCATTTAAAAAAATTATTCGGACGTTCGGGTAACATTCTCGTTTCAGGGAGTACGCCTTTTACTGGATTTTCCTTATAAAGTCATGCACGGAATGTTCGGGAAGTTTTAAATATTTTTTCACAAGCCCAAAATCAACTTATCTTGACATCCGTACGGTTGGATCGTCGGACAGCTCATTTAAAAAAATTATTCGGACGTTCGGGTAACATTCTCGTTTCAGGTAGTACCCCTTTTACTAGATTTTCCTTATAAAGTCATGCACGGAATGTTCGGGAAGTTTTAAATATTTTTTCACAAGCCCAAAATCAAATTATCTTGACATCCGTACGGTTGGATCGTCGGACAGCTCATTTAAAAAAATTATTCGGACGTTCGGGTAACATTCTCGTTTCAGGTATTACGCCTTTTACTGAAATTTCCTTATAAAGTCATGCACAGAATGTTCGGGAAGTTTTAAATATTTTTTCACAAGCCCAAAATCAACTTATCTTGACATCCTTACGGTTGGATCGTCGGACAGCTCATTTAAAAAAATTATTCGGACGTTCGGATAACATTCTCGTTTCAGGGAGTACGTCTTTTACTGGATTTTCCTTATAAAGTCATGCACGGAATGTTCGGGAAGTTTTAAATATTTTTTCACAAGCCCAAAATCAAATTATCTTGACATCCGTACGGTTGGATCGTCGGACAGCTCATTTAAAAAAATTATTCGGACGTTCGGGTAACATTCTCGTTTCAGGTATTACGCCTTTTACTGAAATTTCCTTATAAAGTCATGCACAGAATGTTCGGGAAGTTTTAAATATTTTTTCACAAGCCCAAAATCAACTTATCTTGACATCCGATACGGTTGGATCGTCGGACAGCTCATTTAAAAAAATTATTCGGACGTTCGGGTAACATTCTCGTTTCAGGTAGTACGCCTTTTACTGGTTTTCCTTATAAAGTCATGCACGGAATGTTTTGGGAAGTTTTAAATATTTTTTCACAAGCCCAAAATCAACTTATCTTGATATCCGTACGGTTGGATCGTCGGACAGCTCATTTAAAAAAATATTCGGACGTTCGGGTAACATTCTCGTTTCAGGGAGTACGCCTTTTACTGGATTTTCCTTATAAAGTCATGCACGAATGTTCGGGAAGTTTTAAATATTTTTTCACAAGCCCAAAATCAACTTATCTTGACATCCGTACGGTTGGATCGTCGGACAGCTCATTTAAAAAATTATTCGGACATTCGGGTAACATTCTCGTTTCAGGTAGTACGCCCTTTACTGGATTTTCCTTATAAAGTCATGCACAGAATGTTCGGGAAGTTTTAAATATTTTTTCACAAGCCCAAAATCAACTTATCTTGACATCCGTATGGTTGTATCATCGGACAGCTCATTTTAAAAAATTATTCAGACATTCGGGTAACATTCTCGTTTCAGGTAGTACGCCCTTTACTAGATTTTCCTTATAAAGTCATGCACGAAATGTTCGGGAAGTTTTAAATATTTTTTCACAAGCCCAAAATCAACTTATCTTGACATCCATATGGTTGGATCTTCGGACAGCTCATTTAAAAAAATTATTCAGGACGTTCGGGTAACATTCACGTTTCAGGTAGTACGCCCTTTACCGGTTTTCCTTATAAAGTCATGCACGGAATGTTTGGGAAGTTTTAAATAATTTTTCACAAGCCCAAAATCAACTTATCTTGACATCCGTACGGTTGGATCGTCGGATAGCTCATTTAAAAAAATTATTCGGACGTTCGGGTAACATTCTCGTTTCAGGTATTACGCCTTTTACTGGAATTTCCTTATAAAGTCATGCACGAATGTTCGGGAAGTTTTAAATATTTTTTCACAAGCCCAAAATCAACTTATCTTGACATCCGTACGGTTGGATCGTCGGACAGCTCATTTAAAAAAATTATTCGGACGTTCGGGTAACATTCTCATTTCAGGTAGTACGCCTTTTACTGGATTTTCCATATAAAGTCATGCACGGAATGTTCGGGAAGTTTTAAATATTTTTTCACAAGCCCAAAATCAAATTATCTTGACATCCGTACGGTTGGATCGTCGGACAGCTCATTTAAAAAAATTATTCGGACGTTCGGGTAACATTCTCGTTTCAGGTAGTACGCCTTTTACTGAATTTTCCTTATAAAGTCATGCACGGAATGTTCGGGAAGTTTTAAATATTTTTTCACAAGCCCAAAATCAACTTATCTTGACATCCGTACGGTTGGATCGTCGGACAGCTCATTTAAAAAAATTATTCGGACGTTCGGGTAACATTCTCGTTTCAGGTAGTACGCCTTTTACTGAATTTCCTTATAAAGTCATGCACGGAATGTTCGGGAAGTTTTAAATATTTTTTCACAAGCCCAAAATCAACTTATCTTGACATCCGTACGGTTGGATCGTCGGACAGCTCATTTAAAAAAATTATTCGGACGTTCGGGTAACATTCTCGTTTCAGGGAGTACGCCTTTTACTGGATTTTCCTTATAAAGTCATGCACGGAATGTTCGGGAAGTTTTAAATATTTTTTCACAAGCCCAAAATCAAATTATCTTGACATCCGTACGGTTGGATCGTCGGACAGCTCATTTAAAAAAATTATTCGGACGTTCGGGTAACATTCTCGTTTCAGGTATTACGCCTTTTACTGAAATTTCCTTATAAAGTCATGCACAGAATGTTCGGGAAGTTTTAAATATTTTTTCACAAGCCCAAAATCAACTTATCTTGACATCCGTACGGTTGGATCGTCGGACAGCTCATTTAAAAAAATTATTCGGACGTTCGGGTAACATTCTCGTTTCAGGTAGTACGCCTTTACTGGATTTTCCTTATAAAGTCATGCACGAATGTTCGGGAAGTTTTAAATATTTTTTCACAAGCCCAAAATCAACTTATCTTGACATCCGTACGGTTGGATCGTCGGACAGCTCATTTAAAAAAATTATTCGGACGTTCGGGTAACATTCTCGTTTCAGGTAGTACGCCTTTTACTGATTTTCCTTATAAAGTCATGCACGGAATGTTCGGGAAGTTTTAAATATTTTTTCACAAGCCCAAAATCAACTTATCTTGACATCCGTACGGTTGGATCGTCGGACAGCTCATTTAAAAAAATTATTCGGACGTTCGGGTAACATTCTCGTTTCAGGTAGTACGCCTTTTACTCGATTTTCCTTATAAAGTCATGCACGGAATGTTCGGGAAGTTTTAAATATTTTTTCACAAGCCCAAAATCAACTTATCTTGACATCCGTACGGTTGGATCGTCGAACAGCTCATTTAAAAAAAAATTCGGACGTTCGGGTAACATTCTCGTTTCAGGGAGTACGCCTTTTACTGGATTTTCCTTATAAAGTCATGCACGGAATGTTCGGGAAGTTTTAAATATTTTTTCACAAGCCCAAAATCAAATTATCTTGACATCCGTACGGTTGGATCGTCGGACAGCTCATTTAAAAAAATTATTCGGACGTTCGGGTAACATTCTCGTTTCAGGTATTACGCCTTTTACTGAAATTTCCTTATAAAGTCATGCACAGAATGTTCGGGAAGTTTTAAATATTTTTTCACAAGCCCAAAATCAACTTATCTTGACATCCATATGGTTGGATCGTCGGACAGCTCATTTAAAAAAATTATTCGGACGTTCGGGTAACATTCTCGTTTCAGGTAGTACGCCTTTACTGGATTTTCCTTATAAAGTCATGCACGGAATGTTCGGGAAGTTTTAAATATTTTTTCACAAGCCCAAAATCAACTTATCTTGACATCCGTACGGTTGGATCGTCGAACAGCTCATTTAAAAAAAGAATTCGGACGTTCGGGTAACATTCTCGTTTCAGGGAGTACGCCTTTTACTGGATTTTCCTTATAAAGTCATGCACGGAATGTTCGGGAAGTTTTAAATATTTTTTCACAAGGCTAAAATCAAATTATCTTGACATCCGTACGGTTGGATCGTCGGACAGCTCATTTAAAAAAATTATTCGGACGTTCGGGTAACATTCTCGTTTCAGGTATTACGCCTTTTACTGAAATTTCCTTATAAAGTCATGCACAGAATGTTCGGGAAGTTTTAAATATTTTTTCACAAGCCCAAAATCAACTTATCTTGACATCCGTACGGTTGGATTGTCGGACAACTCATTTAAAAAAATTATTCGGACGTTCGGGTAACATTCTCGTTTCAGGGAGTACGTCGTTTACTGGATTTTCCTTATAAAGTCATGCACGGAATGTTCGGGAAGTTTTAAATATTTTTTCACAAGCCCAAAATCAAATTATCTTGACATCCGTACGGTTGGATCGTCGGACAGCTCATTTAAAAAAATTATTCGGACGTTCGGGTAACATTCTCGTTTCAGGGAGTACGCCTTTTACTAGATTTTCCTTATAAAGTCATGCACGGAATGTTCGGTAAGTTTTAAATATTTTTTCACAAGCCCAAAATCAACTTATCTTGACATCCGTACGGTTGGATCGTCGGACAGCTCATTTAAAAAAATTATTCGGACGTTCGGGTAACATTCTCGTTTCAGGTAGTACCCCTTTTACTAGATTTTCCTTATAAAGTCATGCACGGAATGTTCGGGAAGTTTTAAATATTTTTTCACAAGCCCAAAATCAACTTATCTTGACATCCGTACGGTTGGATCGTCGGACAGCTCATTTAAAAAAATTATTCGGACGTTCGGGTAACATTCTCGTTTCAGGTACTACGCTTTTTACTGAAATTTCCTTATAAAGTCATGCACGGAATGTTCGGGAAGTTTTAAATATTTTTTCACAAGCCCAAAATCAACTTATCTTGACATCCGTACGGTTGGATCGTCGGACAGCTCATTTAAAAAAATTATTCGGACGTTCGGGTAACATTCTCGTTTCAGGGAGTACGTCTTTTACTGGATTTTCCTTATAAAGTCATGCACGGAATGTTCGGGAAGTTTTAAATATTTTTTCACAAGCCCAAAATCAAATTATCTTGACATCCGTACGGTTGGATCGTCGGACAGCTCATTTAAAAAAATTATTCGGACGTTCGGGTAACATTCTCGTTTCAGGTAGTACGCCTTTTACTAGATTTTCCTTATAAAGTCATGCACAGAATGTTCGGGAAGTTTTAAATATTTTTTCACAAGCCCAAAATCAACTTATCTTGACATCCGTACGGTTGGATCGTCGGACAGCTCATTTAAAAAAATTATTCGGACGTTCGGGTAACATTCTCGTTTCAGGTAGTACGCCTTTTACTGGATTTTCCTTATAAAGTCATGCACGGAATGTTTGGGAAGTTTTAAATATTTTTTCACAAGCCCAAAATCAACTTATCTTGACATCCGTATGGTTGTATCATCGGACAGCTCATTTTAAAAAATTATTCAGACATTCGGGTAACATTCTCGTTTCAGGTAGTACGCCCTTTACTGGATTTTCCTTATAAAGTCATGCACGGAATGTTCGGGAAGTTTTAAATATTTTTCACAAGCCCAAAATCAAATTATCTTGACATCCGTACGGTTGGATCAGTCGGACAACTCATTTAAAAAAATTATTCGGACGTTCGGGTAACATTCTCGTTTCAGGTATTACGCCTTTTACTGAAATTTCCTTATAAAGTCATGCACATAATGTTCGGGAAGTTTTAAATATTTTTTCAAAAGCCCAAAATCAACTTATCTTGACATCCATATGGTTGGATCGTCAGACAGCTCATTTAAAAAAATTATTCGGACGTTCGGGTAACATTCTCATTTCAGGTAGTACGCCCTTTACTGGTTTTCCTTATAAAGTCATGCACGGAATGTTCGGGAAGTTTTAAATATTTTTTCACAAGCCCAAAATCAACTTATCTTGACATCCGTACGGTTGGATCGTCGAACAGCTCATTTAAAAAAATAATTCGGACGTTCGGGTAACATTCTCGTTTCAGGGAGTACGCCTTTTACTGGATTTTCCTTATAAAGTCATGCACGGAATGTTCGGGAAGTTTTAAATATTTTTTCACAAGCCCAAAATCAAATTATCTTGACATCCGTACGGTTGGATCGTCGGACAGCTCATTTAAAAAAATTATTCGGACGTTCGGGTAACATTCTCGTTTCAGGTATTACGCCTTTTACTGAAATTTCCTTATAAAGTCATGCACAGAATGTTCGGGAAGTTTTAAATATTTTTTCACAAGCCCAAAATCAACTTATCTTGACATCCGTACGGTTGGATCGTCGGACAGCTCATTTAAAAAAATTATTCGGACGTTCGGGTAACATTCTCGTTTCAGGGAGTACGCCTTTTACTGGATTTTCCTTATAAAGTCATGCACGGAATGTTCGGGAAGTTTTAAATATTTTTTCACAAGCCCAAAATCAAATTATCTTGACATCCGTACGGTTGGATCGTCGGACAGCTCATTTAAAAAAATTATTCGGACGTTCGGGTAACATTCTCGTTTCAGGGAGTACGCCTTTTACTAGATTTTCCTTATAAAGTCATGCACGGAATGTTCGGGAAGTTTTAAATATTTTTTCACAAGCCCAAAATCAACTTATCTTGACATCCGTACGGTTGGATCGTCGGACAGCTCATTTAAAAAAATTATTCGGACGTTCGGGTAACATTCTCGTTTCAGGTAGTACGCCCTTTTACTGATTTTCCTTATAAAGTCATGCACGGAATGTTCGGGAAGTTTTAAATATTTTTTCACAAGCCCAAAATCAAATTATCTTGACATCCGTACGGTTGGATCGTCGGACAGCTCA
Organism: Apium graveolens; assembly: GCF_009905375.1. Classification (NCBI taxonomy): domain Eukaryota; kingdom Viridiplantae; phylum Streptophyta; class Magnoliopsida; order Apiales; family Apiaceae; genus Apium; species Apium graveolens. The sequence continues at coordinate 9,081 of NW_027420058.1, forward strand.
TTTAAAAAAATTATTCGGACGTTCGGGTAACATTCTCGTTTCAGGTATTACGCCTTTTACTGAATTTCCTTATAAAGTCATGCACGGAATGTTCGGGAAGTTTTAAATATTTTTTCACAAGCCCAAAATCAACTTATCTTGACATCCGTACGGTTGGATCGTCGGACAGCTCATTTAAAAAAATTATTCGGACGTTCGGATAACATTCTCGTTTCAGGGAGTACGTCTTTTACTGGATTTTCCTTATAAAGTCATGCACGGAATGTTCGGGAAGTTTTAAATATTTTTTCACAAGCCCAAAATCAAATTATCTTGACATCCGTACGGTTGGATCGTCGGACAGCTCATTTAAAAAAATTATTCGGACGTTCGGGTAACATTCTCGTTTCAGGTATTACGCCTTTTACTAGAATTTCCTTATAAAGTCATGCACAGAATGTTCGGGAAGTTTTAAATATTTTTTCACAAGCCCAAAATCAACTTATCTTGACATCCATATGGTTGGATCGTCGGACAGCTCATTTAAAAAAATTATTCGGACGTTCGGGTAACATTCTCGTTTCAGGTAGTACGCCTTTTACTGGATTTTCCTTATAAAGTCATGCACGGAATGTTTGGGAAGTTTTAAATATTTTTTCACAAGCCCAAAATCAACTTATCTTGATATCCGTACGGTTGGATCGTCGGACAGCTCATTTAAAAAAATTATTCGGACGTTCGGGTAACATTCTCGTTTCAGGGAGTACGCCTTTTACTGGATTTTCCTTATAAAGTCATGCACGGAATGTTCGGGAAGTTTTAAATATTTTTTCACAAGCCCAAAATCAACTTATCTTGACATCCGTACGGTTGGATCGTCGGACAGCTCATTTAAAAAAATTATTCGGACGTTCGGGTAACATTCTCGTTTCAGGGAGTACGCCTTTTACTGGATTTTCCTTATAAAGTCATGCACGGAATGTTCGGGAAGTTTTAAATATTTTTTCACAAGCCCAAAATCAACTTATCTTGACATCCGTACGGTTGGATCGTCGGACAGCTCATTTAAAAAAATTATTCGGACGTTCGGGTAACATTCTCGTTTCAGGTAGTACGCCCTTTACTGGTTTTCCTTATAAAGTCATGCACGGAATGTTTGGGAAGTTTTAAATATTTTTTCACAAGCCCAAAATCAACTTATCTTGACATCCGTACGGTTGGATCGTCGAACAGCTCATTTAAAAAAAAATTCGGACGTTCGGGTAACATTCTCGTTTCAGGGAGTACGCCTTTTACTGGATTTTCCTTATAAAGTCATGCACGGAATGTTCGGGAAGTTTTAAATATTTTTTCACAAGCCCAAAATCAACTTATCTTGACATCCGTACGGTTGGATCGTCGGACAGCTCATTTAAAAAAATTATTCGGACGTTCGGGTAACATTCTCGTTTCAGGGAGTACGCCTTTTACTGGATTTTCCTTATAAAGTCATGCACGGAATGTTCGGGAAGTTTTAAATATTTTTTCACAAGCCCAAAATCAACTTATCTTGACATCCGTACGGTTGGATCGTCGGACAGCTCATTTAAAAAAATTATTCGGACGTTCGGGTAACATTCTCGTTTCAGGGAGTACGCCTTTTACTGGATTTTCCTTATAAAGTCATGCACGGAATGTTCGGGAAGTTTTAAAATATTTTTCACAAGCCCAAAATCAACTTATCTTGACATCCGTACGGTTGGATCGTCGGACAGCTCATTTAAAAAAATTATTCGGACGTTCGGGTAACATTCTCGTTTCAGGTATTACGCCTTTTACTGGATTTTCCTTATAAAGTCATGCACGAATGTTCGGGAAGTTTTAAATATTTTTTCACAAGCCCAAAATCAACTTATCTTGACATCCGTACGGTTGGATCAGTCGGACAGCTCATTTAAAAAAATTATTCGGACGTTCGGGTAACATTCTCGTTTCAGGTAGTACGCCTTTTACTGGATTTTCCTTATAAAGTCATGCACGAAATGTTCGGGAAGTTTTAAATATTTTTTCACAAGCCCAAAATCAACTTATCTTGACATCCGTACGGTTGGATCGTCGGACAGCTCATTTAAAAAAATTATTCGGACGTTCGGGTAACATTCTCGTTTCAGGGAGTACGCCTTTTACTGATTTTCCTTATAAAGTCATGCACGGAATGTTCGGGAAGTTTTAAATATTTTTTCACAAGCCCAAAATCAACTTATCTTGACATCCGTACGGTTGGATCGTCGGACAGCTCATTTAAAAAAATTATTCGGACGTTCGGGTAACATTCTCGTTTCAGGGAGTACGCCTTTTACTTGATTTTCCTGATAAAGTCATTCACGGAATGTTCGGGAAGTTTTAAATATTTTTTCACAAGCCCAAAATCAACTTATCTTGACATCCGTACGGTTAGATCGTCGGATAGGTCATTTAAAAAAATTATTCGGACGTTCGGGTAACATTCTCGTTTCAGAGAAGTACGCCGTTTACTGGATTTTCCTTATAAAGTCATGCACGGAATGTTCGGGAAGTTTTAAATATTTTTTCACAAGCCCAAAATCAACTTATCTTGACATCCGTACGGTTGGATCGTCGGACAACTCATTTAAAAAAATTATTCGGACGTTCGGGTAACATTCTCGTTTCAGGGAGTACGCCTTTTACTTGATTTTCCTTATAAAGTCATGCACGAAATGTTCGGGAAGTTTTAAATATTTTTTCACAAGCCCAAAATCAACTTATCTTGACATCCATATGGTTGGATCTTCGGACAGCTCATTTAAAAAAATTATTCGGACGTTTGGGTAACATTCACGTTTCAGGTAGTACGCCCTTTACCGGTTTTCCTTATAAAGTCATGCACGGAATGTTTGGGAAGTTTTAAATATTTTTTCACAAGCCCAAAATCAACTTATCTTGACATCCGTACGGTTGGATCGTCGAACAGCTCATTTAAAAAAAGAATTCGGACGTTCGGGTAACATTCTCGTTTCAGGGAGTACGTCTTTTACTGGATTTTCCTTATAAAGTCATGCACGGAATGTTCGGGAAGTTTTAAATATTTTTTCACAAGCCCAAAATCAACTTATTTTGACATCCGTACGGTTGGATCGTCGAACAGCTCATTTAAAAAAAGAATTCGGACGTTCGGGTAACATTCTCGTTTCAGGGAGTACGCCTTTTACTGGATTTTCCTTATAAAGTCATGCACGGAATGTTCGGGAAGTTTTAAATATTTTTTCACAAGCCCAAAATCAACTTATCTTGACATCCATATGGTTGGATCGTCGGACAGCTCATTTAAAAAAATTATTCGGACGTTCGGGTAACATTCTCGTTTCAGGTAGTACGCCCTTTACTGGTTTTCCTTATAAAGTCATGCACGGAATGTTTGGGAAGTTTTAAATATTTTTTCACAAGCCCAAAATCAACTTATCTTGACATCCGTATGATTGTATCGTCGAACAGCTCATTTAAAAAAAGAATTCGGACGTTCGGGCAACATTCTCGTTTCAGGGAGTACGCCTTTTACTGGATTTTCCATATAAAGTAATGCACGGAATGTTCGGGAAGTTTTAAATATTTTTTCACAAGGCTAAAATCAAATTATCTTGACATCTGTTAGGAATATATGTGCATTAGTTTGATGATATGTTTAACAAAACACTTAAGTAGAAATTTAGTGTCAGTAGCCTCAACGGATAAGACCACTTTGGCTATCCGTTGATGGTGTAGCTTTACTTAGAAATAAGTCTAGTATTGTAGCATATTTCAGTCTCTGTATTTAAAATGTAATTCTTAGAAGTTGAGAGAAACTATGAGTCATGTTGACTACTAGATGATATGCAGATAGGAAGGCCAATTGTAAATATTTCATGCCTTGTAATTTTGTATAAATGAAGTGGTATCAACGGATGACTTAAAGACCTTCAACGGATGAGAAGCTAAGCTTCAACGGATGTCTCTAAAGCTTCAACGGATAACATCCTTCAACGGATGAGAGCATCAACGGATAAATGCATCAACGGATGAAAGCTTCAACGGATAACATCCTTCAACGGATGAAGTCATCAACGGATGAAAGCTTCAACGGATGTTCTGCTAATTAGCCGTTGATAAGTGGTAGTTGTACCTACAGACAGAGGCACATGGGTTGACAGAGAAAACTGAGATGTGGTAGCCGAATTTCAGGATCAACAGAAAAAGCAGCCGTTCTTCTTTAGTACAAAGATGCAATAGTCAACAAAGTACTGGAGTGAACAGGAAAAGAAGCAAGTGAAGAACTTATTTTACTATTGTAATTTTATATTGTTTTTCACTTGTACACTTGGTAATATATAAACCAAGAAGAAGCTAGTAATTAGACAGAGATTTTCCAGAGCTGTTAAGAAATATCTTGAGAGAAAATTCATCTAGTTTGTACTAGGATGCAGCTGTGATCAACATTGTTGAACACAGATTTTCTAATATACCATCTCTGGTGGAACAACAAATCCACCAGAAAAGTTTTTAAAGTTTGTTGTGTTCTTTACATTTTGTGTTTGAATATATATCTGTCTGCATTAGCTCAAAGCAATTCATACACTTGTTCATCTAGAACACACTGCTTTAATAAACTTCTCAAAACCTGAAAAAGTTTTGAGATTTACATTCAACCCCCCTTCTGTAAATCTCATTGTTAGTCCTCTAGGAATAACAATTGGTATCAGAGCAGGCTCTTGACATACAAAGAGTTTAAAGATCTTGGAATCTAACAAAGATGAGTAAGAAGGATATTGGAGTAAAGATCCCAGTTCTTGACAAAGACAGTTATCACCACTGGAAGGTGAAAATGCACCTTCATCTACTCTCCCAAGATGAAGGTTATGTAAACTGCATTGAGAATGGTCCTCACATTCCCCACAAAGTAGCCACAGCTGCTACGGCCACAATTGCTGTTGGTCAATCCATTCCAAAACCTAGAGCAGAATGGACAATGGAAGACACAGAAGAAGTCCACAAGGATAAGAAGGCTATGAACATTTTGTTTAATGGTCTTGACAAGGATATGTTTGATAATGTGATAAATTGTTCAACTGCCAAAGAGGTTTGGGACACAGTTCAGTTGCTGTGTGAAGGTACAGAACAAGTAAAAGAGAACAAAATGCAGCTTCTCATTCAACAGTATGAGTACTTTCATTTTGAAGAGAATGAATCTTTAAATGACACATTTAATAGATTCCAAAAGCTGTTGAATGGACTGAAGCTGTATGGTAGAGTGTACCAGGTGAAGGATTCAAATCTTAAATTTTTGAGATCCTTACCAAAGGAATGGAAACCCATGACTGTTTCCTTAAGAAACTCTCAGGATTATAAGGACTTTACTCTTGAAAGATTATATGGAATCTTGAAGACTTATGAACTAGAGTTGGAACAGGATGAGGTATTGGAGAGGGGGAGAAAGAAAGGAGGTTCAGTTGCATTGGTAGCTGAAAATGAGAAAGAATGCAGAAAAGAAACTGTGAGATCTACATCAAGCTCCAAAGATGGTGTAAGAAATCCAGAATCAGACAAGGGTAAAGAGCAAGTTGCTGAAAATGAAGACAACTCCAGTCAAGATGACTCTGATGGTATTGATGAGCATCTTGCATTTCTGTCCAGGAGATTTGCAAAGATGAAGTTCAGGAAAAACACTAGAGCCACTAAACCCTATAAGAACATGGTGGACAAATCCAAGTTCAAGTGTTTTAATTGTGGTATAAGTGGACACTTTGCAAGTGAGTGCAGAAAGCCAACCTCTGAAAAGAAGAAATTTGAACAAGTAGATTACAAAAAGAAATATTTTGATCTACTCAAACAGAAGGAAAGGGCTTTCATTACTCAAGAAAAGGACTGGGCAGCTGATGGAGATGAAGAGGATGAAGATGTGGATTATGTCAACCTTGCTCTCATGGCTGATTCTGAAGAAAACGAAGTTAGTTCATCAAGCAATCAGGTAATCACTACTGATTTAACACAGCTTACTAAAGAAGAGTGCAATGATGCTTTCAATGACATGTCTACTGAATTGTATCATTTGCGTGTGTCTCTTAAATCTCTTGCTAAAGAAAATAGTAGGATCAAAGAGAACAATCTGTTTTTAAGTAATAGAAATACTGTGTTAGAAAATAAGTTGATTGACCTAGAGAAAACCAAATTGCATTGTATATCTGTTGAAAATGAACTAGCTGAATCTGTTAAGAAAGTAGAAATACTTTCCAATCAATTAGAGAAAGAGCAAGAGGTGATTAAAGCCTGGAAAACATCTAGGGATGTAAGTGCTCAAATTGCCAAAGTCCAAGGAATTGAATCATTCTGTGAAACTGCCTGGGATAAAAATAAAAAGAAACTGGAATTAATTGATGGACTGTCAACGGATGTGGAATCAACGGATGATGAAAGTTATCCGTTGAAGGAAGAAAAGGAACATCCGTTGAAGGTTCCTCAATTAAAACAGGCAGATGTTTCTAAAAGAGAAAATCTAAAGAAACTCAACAAAAAGTTTGGTTCAACTTCAAAGAACTTTGTCAAAGAAGAAGCAAGCACATCCAAAGATGTCAGAAAGGTGAATGTAGGGCATATGACCTTAGAACAGTTAAACAATAGGCTCAAGATGGTTGAGGATAAAAAGGAATCCAAAAGGAAATCCAACAGAAATGGGAAGGTAGGAGTTAACAAACATAACAATTACACACCTGACAAGTATGCTCCGAGAAAAAGCTGTGTGCATTGTAGTAGTGTTAATCATCTATCTGCTAATTGTAAATCTATTAAGAAATCTCCCATAACTGTACCCTCTTCCATGCCTAACATGTCTGTATCACCTCTACATGCTATGCCTGTTATGTCTCAACAAAATCCTTATGCACATTTTGCAAACATGCCATATTTTAACAATCCTTATCTTGCTGCATTCAGTATGCCTCAAATGCCATACAATATGCCAATGTGGAATAACATGTATGCACAATCCATGCCTAATAATTCTATAAATGTGCTGGATAATGTTGTGACTAACCCTACACCTCAACCAACCACATCTAAGACCAAGGTTGACTCAAACTCACCTAAGTCTAAAGATGCAGGAGGAATGAAGTCTAGGAGAAAGGCTAACAAGAATGGACCCAAGGAAACTTGGGTACCAAAATCAAATTGATTGATTTTGTGGTGTGCAGGAAAATAGAAGAAATCTATGGTACTTGGACAGTGGCTGTTCAAGACACATGACTGGAGATTTCTCCCTGCTCACAGAGTTTAAAGAGAGAGCTGGCCCCAGCATAACCTTTGGAGATGACAGCAAAGGGTTTACTATGGGATATGGCTTGATTTCAACAAGGAATGTCATCATTGAAGAAGTTGCATTAGTTGATGGTCTCAAGCACAACTTACTGAGTATCAGTCAACTATGTGATAGAGGGAATACAGTTTCCTTCAATTCTGAAGCCTGTGTTGTCACTAGTAAGGAAGACAACAAAGTGGTTCTAACTGGAGTTAGAAAAGGAAATGTGTACTTAGCTGACTTCAACTCTACAGATGCAGAATCTATTACTTGTCTCTTCAGCAAAGCAAGTTCAGTTGAGAGTTGGCTATGGCACAAGAAGCTATCCCATTTGAATTTCAAAACAATGAATGATCTAGTCAAAAAGGACTTAGTAAGAGGAATTCCTCTTGTTGAATTCTCAAGGGATGGTCTGTGTGATGCTTGTCAGAAAGGCAAACAAAGGAAAGCATCATTTCAGAAGAAGCTTGAAACAACAATTGATGAACCATTACAGCTGCTACATATGGATTTGTTTGGACCAGTCAATGTATTGTCAATAGCAAGAAAAAGATATTGCTTAGTGATTGTAGATGATTTCTCAAAGTTCTCATGGGTCTGTTTTCTTGGATCAAAGGATGAAGCAAGTGAAATCATTATCAATCACATCAGGCAAGTCAACAATCATCCTGACTTGAAGGTTAGAAATATCAGGAGTGACAATGGAACTGAGTTCAAGAATTTGACATTAAGGCTGTTCTGTGAAGAAAATGGAATCATGCATGAGTTCTCAGCTCCAAGAACACCTCAGCAAAATGGGGTTGTTGAAAGAAAGAACAGATCTTTAATTGAAGCTGCCAGAACAATGCTTGAAGAATCAAAGTTACCAACATATTTCTGGGCTGAAGCTGTTAATTGTGCCTGCTTCACTCAGAATATTTCTTTGATCAATCAAGCTAAAGGCATGACTCCTTATCAGTTGTTCAAGAGAAGAAAACCAACTCTAAACTTTCTTCATGTCTTTGGATGTAAATGCTTTATACTGAGGAATCAATCTGACCATAAAGGGAAGTTTGATGCAAAGGCTGATGAAGGAATATTTGTTGGTTATTCAGCTGGAAAATCTTATAGGGTCTACAATCTAAGAACCAACATTGTTATGGAATCTGTGCATGTTGTGTTTGATGATAAAAAGATTGATGGACTAACAGATGAGGGACATAATGAGAGACTCAAATTTGACAACATTGAGATATATTGTGATGATAGTGAAGAGGAGACTGATGGAGATGACACTTCAAAAGGGATTCAAAACATGCCCCTGGATAATGCACAAAATACTGCATCCATTGATAGAAGCAATGCAGTATCCGTTGAAAGACATAGTGCATCATCCGTTGAAGTACAAAATGAAGCATCCGTTGATCATAGTTCATCAACGGATAATCGATTTACATCATCAGTTGATAGAACTCCAAGTTCCCTGCAAAGGACCAACAACTCAGGGGGAGTTTCAACTAGTCAACACTCTGTCTCACATCATGACAATACTGAGGCCACCTCATCTAGAGCACATCTTCCACCACAAAGGAAATGGACCAAGAATCATCCCTTTGAACTGATCATTGGTGATGCATCATCTAAAGTGCAAACAAGAAGAGCTACTCAAGATGAATGTCTGTATAGTAGTTTTCTATCTCAGGAGGAACCTAAGAAAGTGGAAGAAGCTCTATTGGATCCAGATTGGATATTAGCTATGCAGGAAGAGCTAAACCAATTTGAGAGAAACCAAGTTTGGAAGCTGGTACCCAAACCAAAGAACAAGAGTCCTATTGACACAAAGTGGGTATTCAGAAACAAGATGGATGAAAATGGCATTATCATAAAGAATAAAGCCAGACTGGTTGCTAAAGGCTATTCTCAGCAAGAGGGAATAGATTTTGATGAAACATATGCTCCTGTTGCAAGACTTGAAGCCATCAGAATATTTCTAGCCCATGCAGCCCATGCCAATTTCAAAGTCTATCAAATGGATGTCAAGAGTGCATTTCTAAATGGGAAATTAGAGGAAGAAGTCTATGTAAGTCAACCTCCAGGATTTGAAGATCCAAATTTTCCAGACTATGTGTATTATCTGTTGAAAGCACTCTATGGACTGAAGCAAGCACCTAGAGCCTGGTATGAAACCTTATCAAAATTTCTTTTGGAGAATCACTTCACTAGAGGTACTGTTGATAAAACTCTCTTCTTTAGGGATGTTAATGGCTCTAGTATACTTGTTCAAATTTATGTAGATGACATAATATTTGGCTCTATAGATGATAAACTTTGCAAAAAGTTTGCTAAGCTAATGCAAAGTAAATATGAAATGAGCCTAATGGGAGAACTAACCTATTTTCTTGGTTTACAAGTTAAACAAGTTAGTGATGGAATTTTCATTAGTCAAACTAAATATATTTATGATCTTTTAAAGAAGTTTGACTTAATGGAATGCTCATCTGCAAAAACTCCCATGGCCACTGCCACCAAACTTGAATTAAATAAGACTGAAAGGTCTGTGGACATTACAAGTTATAGAGGCATGGTTGGTTCACTTTTATATTTAACTGCTAGCAGACCAGATATAATGTTTGCTACATGTCTGTGTGCTAGATTTCAAGCTGATCCTAGGGAGTCTCACTTAATTGCTATCAAGAGAATTTTCAGATATCTCAAGGGTACACCAAATTTAGGAATTTGGTATCCTAGAGAATCTGGCTTTGATCTAATTGGTTATTCAGATGCAGACTATGCAGGTTGCAAAATAGACAGGAAAAGTACAACAGGCTCCTGCCAATTCCTGGGAAACAAGCTTGTATCATGGTTTAGCAAAAAGCAAAATTCAGTCTCTACTTCTACAGCTGAGGCTGAATACATTGCTGCTGGAAGTTGCTGTTCTCAAATGTTATGGATGAGGAATCAACTTCTTGATTATGGACTTCATGTTGATAGAATACCTATCTTTTGTGACAACACAAGTGCCATAGCCATAACAGAGAATCCTGTGCAGCACTCAAGGACCAAGCACATTGATATTAAGTACCACTTCATCAGGGAGCATGTCATGAATGGTACAGTGGAACTACATTTTGTTCCAAGTGGACAACAAATTGCTGACATATTTACCAAGCCACTTGATGAATCAACATTCACAAGATTGGTAAGTGAGCTAGGTATGCTTAATTACTCTTAAAATTCATGTCTTCATTGCAATTTGATGAGAAGCCTGAAATATATTAGTTGCTAGAACAAATTTGACTTTTAACAAAGTTTATTCCATCAACGGATGTTCCCTATCCGTTGAAAGTCAAAATTGCTCTATCAACGGATATTCATTATCCGTTGAAAGACAAGTATATCTCTGGAACTTTTATCCGTCAACGGATAAAGCTGAAGTACCTTTCAACGGATGACAATTTACATTATCCGTTGAAATGTCACATCAGACGTTTGAGGTGGTTCACAGCCGTTGATTCTATTTTCTTAACCGTTGATACCATACATACATCTGTATGTATTGGTTTTAAAGGTAGTTATTAGAATACTTACATTTTATTCTTAAACGGCTGAAATTCACTAACACCTATTTATTGATTAATCCTTTATTTATTTCTTTTTCTTTGAAAGCATATAAGCCCTTCTGATTGTTCATTATTACTTTACGCTTTCTTAGAATTTCAAGCATTTACCATTTTCTCTCTGCAAAACCTTCAAGTTATTCTCTGCAATTTCTACTCACAACAATGGCACCAGTCGTGAAGATTATGTCTCAATCTGGGTTCATCTACGAGAAGAACAATTTCATAGCTCTGGTAGAAAAGAATGAAGCCCACTCAGATTATCACAAAATGATGGACTTCATCAAAATCTGTAAACTTAGCTATGCAATGCTGGAAGCCCCAACGATTTTCTGTGAAGTAGTTGAGGAGATTTGGACAACTGCTGAGTTCAACTCCATGGATATGACTATCTCCTTCACTCTCAAAGGTAAAAATCACTGTATTAACTGTGATGACTTACAAGCATGTTTTAAATTACCTGAGAACAATGCCATGACACCACACACTGATAGTGATGTATCCAGCATGTTAGATTCCATAGGTTACTCTCTTAACTCTGCTAATTTAGGGGGTATTAGACGAAAAGGCCTTAGGAAAGAATGGAGTTTTCTTGGGGATGCCTTCATAAAGGTTTTCTCTGGGAAAATTAGTAATTTTGATGCCATAACTTCATCTCTTGTTAATATGTTCTATATGCTTGTTTCTGATAGGTACTTTAACTTTAGCAACTATGTGATGCTAGAATTAGGTACTAGATTAGGTAACAAAGCTAATAGACCTAATAACATCTATTATGCTAGATTCTTTATGTTATTGGCTAACCATGTTGCTGAAGGTTTAGTCATAATCAATGAGAATAATAAACTCAAGTGCTGGGCACAAGAGAAAAGAGTTCTTGCAGACTTGAAGAGAATGGATCTCTACAGCAGTGTGCAATTGGTATATTTACCAATCATGAATGCACCCCAGGTAGGTGAGGTAATTGCTTCTACAACTCCTACTTCTTCCAACCCCTCTATTTCTTTATCTTCTAGTGTGGCCATGAAATCTGTGTCAATGCCCCAACAGATTTCTACCAAGGTCACCAAATCTAAACTTTCAAAATCCAAGACAAAGAAAACCACCTCTGTTGTTTCTCAAAAGACAACAGTTGTAACAACAACCATTAACCCTGAGGGAAGTGAACAGGGTGTGAGTGGTGAGGGGAGGGGTGAACATCAAAGAAACCCCCAGGATAAGGAAGGAGAGTTGAGTGCTTCCCAAGCTAGCCAAGCCCCAGTTTCTCAAAAAGCTGTGGTGGTTGAAAAGGTTTCTAGCACATCCCTAGTAGCATCCTCCCAAAAGGATGTTACTATTGAAAAGAGTTCCCAACCAGGAACACAGAACAAAAGAGGGAGGGACACTAAAGCCAAACACTCACCTACAAAAGCTTTTATTAGAAGAAAGAAGGCTAGAACCCAATCTTCTACACAGGGTGCACACACTGCACAGATACATCCATCTGTCTCTGTGCCTTCTCAAACTCAGTTTGATGTGACTCCAATAAATGTGGAGTCACAGCCCCATTCTCTCACAATAATCACACATCAATCACCAAACACTTCATCACCATCTCTGGATGTGGATATGTTATTCCCATCAATTCCTGATTCTCCCTCTTTACAACTCAGGGAGGAGCCCCACTCAAATACAGGTGATCATCATCTTTTAGATGATTTGTTGGATCACCCGCAAATTCTTTCAGATATAATTGAAGGATCTGTATCAACACATATCAAATCAATCTATACAGATTCAACAGTTATATCACTTTCAATTTCATCTTCTTTTCCTTCTTCAACGGATATCACTCATCCGTTGACAAGTGGTTGCTCTTCAACGGATAAGCTTAACAGCAGTTATCCGTTGATAACAACAGTTTCAACTTCAACGGATATTCCACATCCGTTGATAGTCTCTACACAAATAACTGAAATGATTCCAAGTGTAGAAGACATGAATACTGTGCAATCACTTTTAGGATTGAGGGCAGGGAGTGAAAATTTGAGTGAGAGGCTGGGTTGCTCCCAGGCAAAAGGAGAGATTGAGAGCACAAAAATGCATGCTATTTCTTCCAGTATGGCAAAAGTCAGTGAGTGGAGTACCACCTTAGAAGGTGAAGGTGAGGGAGTGAGATGTGTGAGCCAGGGGGAGCCCCTGATGCAAGAACATAGAGAAAAAGAGAGAAAAGCAGGTACAGTTGATACAAGGGTGGAACCAGCCATTGCTCATGAGTCAATGATTGTGGATGATGCTGAAAAGGAAAGACAATTTCAGCAACATTACAAAGCTGTAATTGATAACATTTCCTTGGATGCTGACACTTTTACTCATCCTGTGACAGCCTATCAACTGTTGGCTGCTCAGGGCAATGAGGAGGCAGAAAGGACACTACATCTAGTGCACTCAACAGAATCTCTTCAAAGGGATAAAGCTGCTATTAACAGGATGCCTTCTACAGCTGGTGAGCCATCTGAGGAATTTGGAGTAAATTCTGATGATGATGACTCTATTTCTTCTGATGGAAGCATGAACATAGGGGGAGATGAAGACCCTAGTTCCATTCCTAATCTACCTGAATGGGCCCTGACTAAGGAGCATAGAACAGGTGAATTCAATGTCCACTTGGTCAAACAAATCATCACTATTCAACAGGCCATTCAGAACACTTCAAATGCAAATATCAAGGCTATCCTCCAAGCTCACCTGGACTCACTGCATCTCATGAAGTTGCAGAAAGTAAAGCAAAATATGAGTCTAGATGATCTCAGGAAAGATATTGCTGACTTGAAATCCTTCACTTCAGAAAAATTGGATTCAGTCATGCCCTATGGTACTTTGCAGGACTTGGTTTCGAGATTGAAAAAGGAATCAGTTACTGAACAAAGGCTGGCCAAGTTGGAAGACAGAGTTCAAGGAATTGAAGATTCTGTGGCCACCCTTCTTCTCAACCAACAATCTCAAACCAATCTCCTAATGCAGCTGGCAAAAGCACAAGGCTTGACCCCTCTCCTTGATGATAACAAAAAGGGGGAGAATAAAAGGGAAGGGGAAGGAGAGCCCTCTACAAAGATTCAGATATCTAAAGTGCTAGTTCCTGCCATCACTACCTCTCCAATCATTCAAATCAAGGGAAAACCTGATGGAATTGATTTGATTCAGCTAGCAGCAGCTGAAATACAAATGAAAGAACAATGGAGGAGAATTGATGAAAGGTTGCAATTGGTGTTTGGTTCTACACAAAATAAATCAACATCTGTGAAATTTAGCACAAAGATTGAACCAATCAACATGGAGCTCAAGCCAGTAGGGAGAAATAAGGTTGGAGAGACTTCTTTCAAGAATTTAAAACCTATGGTTCTAAAGCCTAACACTAGATCCAGTATGGACTCCACAAAGAATCCCCTAGACTTTGCTCAGATGCAGGAAGTAGACTTTCCTCTTCCAAAACCTGATGGAGACAAAGTTCTAAGTGCAAGCATCATAAAGAAGAAGGAGACCAAGGACAAGGGTGAGAGAATGGACATGGCCTTTATCTATAGAGAGGGAAAGAGTATCTGTGTGATGCAAGGACATCCCAAATTTCTAAAGGCCAAAAGGGAAGAAACCAGAAGGTTGAAGAAAGAAGCTGTAAAACTCAAGGCTGACAAAAGAGCACAAGCAAAGCTTGAAAAACAGCTAAAGTCAAGCCAAGTTGAAGAAATGAAAGGAATTGAAGTCAGGGGTGAAGAAAAGATTGCTAACTTAGATGAGGTTCTTGGGAGCATATTTGGTGAAAATATGGAAGAAAGAGAGGAATGGCAGAAGGGAAACAGAAGAAAGGCCAAGGCACACAGAAGGAGTGAAGATAACCCTGAAGATACCAAATCTATATCTAAACCACTACCTTCCATACCTAAACCTTTTGTTGCTGATCCCTCTATAAATATCCATGGTGAACCAATCATTCCAAAAGAGGAACCAATTGATTGGGACAACATCACATTGCCTACCTTTTTAACCACTCTACCACTACCAAAGAAACAGAAAAGAAAATCTAAATCTACACCTCCCCTAACCTCTAAGAAATTCACTCAAAAACAAAAACCTAACCCTAAGCCACCCATTTCTAAAGATGATTATGTTCACATCTGTGACATAAAAGAAGCTTCAGACATTAATCTCTATCTGGATGAGCTGGAGGAAGTAAGGGGAATAGCTGCCTACAGACAGCTACCAGAGAGATTGGTTTTCAGATATAAGGGAGCTGGGGAAAGAACATGGCCTCTCTACAGGATTCTAAATGAAGGCTACTCTACCTTGATCAGAGTCTTTTCAGCCATCAAAAAGGATTCTGGCTTTACCAGAACAGCCAAGACTGAAATTCTCAACAAGATTGCCAACATAAGGAAGACTTGGAGGGAACCAAATGCTTTGCCCAGAACCTTACTCATACAAGAAAGGGGAACTAAAATTCACAAATCACCTTATTGGTTGATGGAATTTAGAGATGACAAAGGAGTCAGAAGATTTTTCAGACTTGAAGACCAACTCAAGATTGCCAGCAATGAAACTCTCAAGGAAATGCAATCTAAGTTGGATATCAGTGATGAAGATGAAGCTGAATTCTTCAGACAACTCCAACTCCAATTTGAGGAAAATGACAAAGGGCTAGGAAAGAAAACCAGGGAACAAAGAAGAAAATGATGATTTGCTCAGGCTAAAGGAGCACCCTTGGAAATACTGTAAATCTTCAATTACCTCCTAGTACATACACTTTTGCAGCACTTTTTATATTTCTACTTAGTTTCAATTCAAATATTTGTTAAGTGTTTTGTTATCATCAAGTTAACCCTGAATTTATGCCTACAGTTCTTATAGACATAAATAGGGGGAGATTGTTAGGAATATATGTGCATTAGTTTGATGATATGTTTAACAAAACACTTAAGTAGAAATTTAGTGTCAGTAGCCTCAACGGATAAGACCACTTTGGCTATCCGTTGATGGTGTAGCTTTACTTAGAAATAAGTCTAGTATTGTAGCATATTTCAGTCTCTGTATTTAAAATGTAATTCTTAGAAGTTGAGAGAAACTATGAGTCATGTTGACTACTAGATGATATGCAGATAGGAAGGCCAATTGTAAATATTTCATGCCTTGTAATTTTGTATAAATGAAGTGGTATCAACGGATGACTTAAAGACCTTCAACGGATGAGAAGCTAAGCTTCAACGGATGTCTCTAAAGCTTCAACGGATAACATCCTTCAACGGATGAGAGCATCAACGGATAAATGCATCAACGGATGAAAGCTTCAACGGATAACATCCTTCAACGGATGAAGTCATCAACGGATGAAAGCTTCAACGGATGTTCTGCTAATTAGCCGTTGATAAGTGGTAGTTGTACCTACAGACAGAGGCACATGGGTTGACAGAGAAAACTGAGATGTGGTAGCCGAATTTCAGGATCAACAGAAAAAGCAGCCGTTCTTCTTTAGTACAAAGATGCAATAGTCAACAAAGTACTGGAGTGAACAGGAAAAGAAGCAAGTGAAGAACTTATTTTACTATTGTAATTTTATATTGTTTTTCACTTGTACACTTGGTAATATATAAACCAAGAAGAAGCTAGTAATTAGACAGAGATTTTCCAGAGCTGTTAAGAAATATCTTGAGAGAAAATTCATCTAGTTTGTACTAGGATGCAGCTGTGATCAACATTGTTGAACACAGATTTTCTAATATACCATCTCTGGTGGAACAACAAATCCACCAGAAAAGTTTTTAAAGTTTGTTGTGTTCTTTACATTTTGTGTTTGAATATATATCTGTCTGCATTAGCTCAAAGCAATTCATACACTTGTTCATCTAGAACACACTGCTTTAATAAACTTCTCAAAACCTGAAAAAGTTTTGAGATTTACATTCAACCCCCCTTCTGTAAATCTCATTGTTAGTCCTCTAGGAATAACAACATCCGTACGGTTGGATCGTCGGACAGCTCATTTAAAAAATTATTCGGACGTTCGGGTAACATTCTCGTTTCAGGTATTACGCCTTTTACTGAAATTTCCTTATAAAGTCATGCACATAATGTTCGGGAAGTTTTAAATATTTTTCCGCAAGCCCAAAATCAACTTATCTTGACATCCGTACGGTTGAATTGTCAGACAACTCATTTAAAAAAATTATTCGGACGTTCGGGTATCATTCTCGTTTCAGGGAGTACGACGTTTACTGGATTTTACTTATAAAGTCATGCACGGAATGTTCGGGAAGTTTTAAATATTTTTTCACAAGCCCAAAATCAACTTATCTTGACATCCGTACGGTTGGATTGTCGGACAACTCATTCAAAAAAATTATTCGGACGTTCGGGTACCATTCTCGTTTCAGGGAGTACGTCGTTTACTGGATTTTCCTAATAAAGTCATGCACGAAATGTTCGGGAAGTTTTAAATATTTTTTCACAAGCCCAAAATCAAATTATCTTGACATCCGTACGGTTGGATCGTCGGACAGCTCATTTAGAAAAATTATTCGGACGTTCGGGTAACATTCTAGTTTCAGGGAGTACGCCTTTTACTAGATTTTCCTTATAAAGTCATGCACGGAATGTTCGGTAAGTTTTAAATATTTTTTCACAAGCCCAAAATCAACTTATCTTGACATTCGTACGGTTGGATTGTCGGACAACTCATTAAAAAAATTATTCGGACGTTCGGGTAACATTCTCGTTTCATGTAGTACCCCTTTTACTAGATTTTCCTTATAAAGTCATGCACGGAATGTTCGGGAAGTTTTAAATATTTTTTCACAAGCCTAAAATCAAATTATCTTGACATCCGTACGGTTGGATCGTCGGACAGCTCATTTAAAAAAATTATTCAAACGTTCGGGTAACATTCTCGTTTCAGGTATTACGCCTTTTACTGAAATTTCTTTATAAAGTTATGCACAGAATGTTCGGGAAGTTTTAAATATTTTTTCACAAGCCCAAAATCAACTTATCTTGACATCTGTACGGTTGGATCGTCGGAAAGCTCATTTAAAAAAATTATTCGGACGTTCGGATAACATTCTCGTTTCAGGGAGTACGTCTTTTACTGGATTTTCCTTATAAAGTCATGCACGGAACGTTCGGGAAGTTTTAAATATTTTATCACAAGCCCAAAATCAAATTATCTTGACATCCGTACGGTTGGATCGTCGGACAGCTCATTTAAAAAAATTATTTGGACGTTCGGGTAACATTCTCGTTTCAGGTATTACGCCTTTTACTAAAATTTCCTTATAAAGTCATGCACAGAATGTTCGGGAAGTTTTAAATATTTTTTCACAAGCCCAAAATCAACTTATCTTGACATCCATATGGTTGGATCGTCGGACAGCTCATTTAAAAAATTATTCGGACATTCGGGTATCATTCTCGTTTCAGGTAGTACGCCCTTTACTGGTTTTCCTTTTAAAGTCATGCACGGAATGTTTGGGAAGTTTTAAATATTTTTTCACAAGCCCAAAATCAACTTATCTTGACATCCGTACGGTTGGATCATCGAACATCTCATTTAAAAAAAGAATTCGGACGTTCGGGTAACATTCTCATTTCAGGGAGTACGCCTTTTACTGGATTTTCCTTATAAAGTCATTCACGGAATGTTCGGGAAGTTTTAAATATTTTTTCACAAGCTCAAACTCAACTTATCTTGACATCCGTACGGTTGGATCATCGGACAGCTCATTTAAAAAAAATTATTCGGACGTTCGGGTAACATTCTCATTTCAGGGAGTACGCCTTTTACTGGATTTTCCTTATAAAGTCATGCACGGAATGTTCGGGAAGTTTTAAATATTTTTTCACAAGCCCAAAATCAACTTATCTTGACATCCGTACGGTTGGATCGTCGGACAACTCAATTAAAAAAATCATTCGGAAGTTCGGGTAACATTCTCGTTTCAGGGAGTACGCCTTTTACTGGATTTTCCTTATAAAGTCATGCACGGAATGTTCGGGAAGTTTTAAAAAAAATTTCAAAAGCCCAAAATCAACTTATCTTGATATCCGTACGGTTCGATCGTCAGACAGCTCATTTAAAAAATTATTCGGACGTTCGGGTAACATTCTCGTTTCAGGGATTTCGCCTTTTACTGGATTTTCCTTATAAAGTCATGCACGAAATGTTCGGGAAGTTTTAAATATTATTTCACAAGCCCAAAATCAACTTATCTTGACATCCGTACGGTTGGATCGTCGGACAGCTCATTTAAAAAAATTATTCGGAAGTTCGGGTAACATTCTCGTTTCAGGGAGTACGCCTTTTACTGGATTTTCCTTATAAAGTCATGAACGGAATGTTCAGGAAGTTTTAAATATTTTTTCACAAGTCCAAAATCAACTTATCTTGACATCCGTACGGTTGGATCGTCGGACAGCTCATTTAAAAAAATTATTCGGACGTTCGGGTAACATTCTCGTTTCAGGGAGTACGCCTTTTACTTGATTTTCCTTATAAAGTCATTCACGGAATGTTCGGGAAGTTTTAAATATTTTTTCACAAGCCCAAAATCAACTTATCTTGACATTCGTACGGTTGGATCATCGGACAGCTCATTTAAAAAAATTATTCAGACGTTCGGGTAACATTCTCGTTTCAGGTAGTACGCCTTTTACTGGATTTTCCATATAAAGTGATGCACGGAATGTTCGGGAAGTTTTAAATATTTTTTCACAAGCCCAAAATCAACTTATCTTGACATCCGTACAGTTAGATCGTCGGATAGCTCATTTAAAAAAATTATTCGGACGTTCGGGTAATATTATCGTTTCAGGGAGTACGCCGATTACTGGATTTTCCTTATAAAGTCATGCACGGAATGTTTGGGAAGTTTTAAATATTTTTCACAAGCCCAAACTCAACTTATCTTGACATCCGTACGGTTGGATCGTCGGACAGCTCATTTTAAAAAAATTATTCGGACGTTCGGGTAACATTCTCGTTTCAGGTAGTACGCCCTTTACCGGTTTTCATTATAAAGTCATGCACGAAATGTTTTGGAAGTTTTAAATATTTTTTCACAAGCCCAAAATCAACTTATCTTGACATCCGTACGGTTGGATCGTCGAAAAGCTCATTTAAAAAAAGAATTCGGACGTTCGGGTAACATTCTCGTTTCAGGGAGTACGCCTTTTACTGGATTTTCCTTATAAAGTCATGCACGGAATGTTCGGGAAGTTTTAAATATTTTTCACAAGCCCAAACTCAACTTATCTTGACATCCGTACGGTTGGATCGTCGGACATCTCATTTAAAAAAAATTATTCGGACGTTCGGGTAACATTCTCGTTTCAGGGAGTACGCCTTTTACTGGATTTTCCTTATAAAGTCATGCACGGAATGTTCAGGAAGTTTTAAATATTTTTTCACAAGTCCAAAATCAACTTATCTTGACATCCGTACGGTTGGATCGTCGGACAGCTCATTTAAAAAAATTATTCGGACATTCGGGTAACATTCTCGTTTCAGGTAGTACGCCCTTTACCGGTTTTCCTTATAAAGTCATGCACGGAATGTTTGGGAAGTTTTAAATATTTTTTCACAAGCCCAAAATCAACTTATCTTGACATCCGTACGGTTGGATCGTCGAAAAGCTCATTTAAAAAAGAATTCGGACGTTCGGGTAACATTCTCGTTTCAGGGAGTACGCCTTTTACTGGATTTTCCTTATAAAGTCATGCACGGAATGTTCGGGAAGTTTTAAATATTTTTCACAAGCCCAAACTCAACTTATCTTGACATCCGTACGGTTGGATCGTCGGACAACTCATTTAAAAAAAATTATTCGGACGTTCGGGTAACATTCTCGTTTCAAGGAGTACGCCTTTTACTGGATTTTCCTTATAAAGTCATGCACGGAATGTTCGGGAAGTTTTAAATATTTTTCCACAAGCCCAAAATCAACTTATCTTGACATCCGTACGGTTGGATCGTCGGACAACTCAATTAAAAAAATCATTCGGACGTTCGGGTAACATTCTCGTTTTAGGGAGTACGCCTTTTACTGGATTTTCCTTATAAAGTCATGCACAGAATGTTCGGGAAGTTTTAAAAAAAATTTCAAAAGCCCAAAATCAACTTCTCTTGATATCCGTACGGTTGGATCGTCAGACAGCTCATTTAAAAAAATTATTCGGACGTTCGGATAACATTCTCGTTTCAGGGAGTACGTCTTTTACTGGATTTTCCTTATAAAGTCATGCACGGAATGTTCGGGAAGTTTTAAATATTTTTTCAAAAGCCCAAAATCAAATTATCTTGACATCCGTACGGTTGGATCGTCGGACAGCTCATTTAAAAAAATTATTCGGACGTTCGGGTAACATTCTCGTTTCAGGGAGTACGCCTTTTACTAGAATTTCCTTATAAAGTCATGCACGGAATGTTTGGTAAGTTTTAAATATTTTTTCACAAGCCCAAAATCAACTTATCTTGACATCCGTACGGTTGGAACGTCGGACAGCTCATTTAAAAAATTATTCGGATGTTTGGGTAACATTCTCGTTTCAGGTAGTACGCCTTTTACTAGATTTTCCTTATAAAGTCATGCACGGAATGTTCGGGAAGTTTTAAATATTTTTTCAGAAGCCCAAAATCAATTATCTTGACATCCGTACGGTTGGATCGTCGGACAGATCATTTAAAAAAATTATTCGGACGTTCGGGTAGCATTCTCGTTTCAGGTAATATGCCTTTTACTGAAATTTCCTTATAAAGTCATGCACAGAATATTCGGGAAGTTTTATATATTTTTTCACAAGCCCAAAATCAACTTATCTTGACATCCTTACGGTTGGATCGTCGGACAGCTCATTAAAAAATTATTCGGACGTTCGGATAATATTCTCGTTTCAGGGAGTACGTCTTTTACTGGATTTTCCTTATAAATTCATGCACGGAATGTTCGGGAAGTTTTAAATATTTTTTCACAAGACCAAATTAACTTATCTTGAAATCCGTAATGGTTGGA
>NW_027420059.1:0-40696 GCF_009905375.1 Apium graveolens
TGCTTTTTACATTATTCTCCGATGAATGTTCCTTTGCTTTTTTACATTTTACATCACATACATTTAATACCAAAGAATCAAACTAACTAAACTTGAATCATAAAATGATACTAACCAATTTGAGATCAAGTTACAATAGAACATAATTCAACATTCCATAACAAAAGCATCCACTATTATAACCCATTTACATCTATTTTTCCAATTCAAAACAAATATGTCAACCCATTTATATCTATTTTTCCAATTGAGAAACAAATATGTCAACCCATTTACATCCAACATCCTAAACAAATATTTAACTAATTAATGATACCCAACTGACAAATTCCGATGACTCCAAACATAGCCACATTGGATATAGATACATCGTGAACTACCAAATAATTACCACAAAAATACTTCACGGTCATTTAAATATTCTTAACCGAGATATTCGTGTTGCTGCTGTTTAGAACTCCTTGAAAATCAAATTTGTACAGCTGATTAGTTAATCCTTTATTCTATATAATAATTTGAATTAGACCATCAACATGGTATCTTAAAAAATATAATGAAGATATACTCCAACTTCAGAAATACCCTAATATTAATAACCTTTTAAACAATGGAAGCTATACAAGTTTAGAGAAACTTATTTAGCACATCCTCATAAATAATATCACGCAAATAAAAGACAAAAATGATTAATAAATATTTCTGCACTCATCGGAATACAAGTGAGCTGAGTAGAGGCTTGGCTGTTACATCCAAGAACATGGATCAGAATTGGCTGTTACGTCGAAGAATATGAATTAGGCACACAAGTGCATTTTTATTTGGGCATGTACATATAACATAAATTATTATTAAAATTCAATTAAATTAAAAAGTGAAACAACCTGGTAAACGACATCAGAGCAAGTGAACAAAGTAACCAACAAAATCTAAGGAAACAATTAGATAATTGGAACAAAACCAAGGGCCTGGCCATAAAACTATGATTGTAGATAGTTACATGTAGAAATAAAATTAATTTTTACACCCTATTTTAGGTAGGAATCAGTAGATATGATAATTTAGGTACATCTAAATTAGTATAGACAACAAATAGGTATGCATATTTGTTGATCTTTTTATAAGAGACTAATTACCTCAGTGTCATCTATCCTCAAACAACCTTGTATATCTTTCAAGTAGATAATGTAATTCTCGGAGAAATATGCATTAAGCATATCTATATGCACAACATCATCTCGAATGTATAGCGAGGGATATCATCTGCTCGGGTCGGAAACGGAATCAAATCCAGAATCTTCGAGAAAGTAATACACTTAACTTATTTATCTTTTCATAATTTCCTTCCTGAGAAAGAAAAAATTATGATTTTGAATAGGCTATTAAATAATCGAGAAACTCAACAAATTTATATATAAATAAGCAACGGCTCTGCAACTAGACCAGTTAGAAGGGATTACGACGAAACATGGTAATTGCCACAAACTATCTCTATTTAGAGCCATCTTTGCTCAGTCATCATATACAATGACTTAACCAAAGTTGGCTCTTGATTTCACAGAGCTGGCTCTTGCTTAGACCCGTCACTGCTTATTTATCATATATATACTACCTGGGCGATTTTTAGGCTTTAGGAAGTGGATTTAGACGCTTAGTCTCTCACCAAGCTCTGCCATTACTGATGATTCCTGTTTTTTCATTTCCTTTAATATATTGTAAGTTTTATTGAGTCAATATCATCATACCACTACAAAAAATAGGACAAAACCGACCAACTAAATTGGACCGTTTAAGCCAAAATGGTTGGTTTAAAGAATATAAAACAGACGAACTTCAGTGGTCGGTTTTAAGACAGGTCAGTTATGAGATTTAGTCGGGTTAAGCCATCAAAACCGACCAGAAAACACTGTCGGTTATGGTTCATTTGCACAAAACAAATGTGTGAGGCCACTTTATACATATGTAACCACGTGTGCACACGTGGTGCCATGTCATCAGACTAAAACCGACCACGGACGGTCGGTTATGTTTGTGATGCTAGATGTTGACTGAAAGTCAAAACCGACCGTAGTCAAAAGGTGCACAATGGTCGGTTTTAAAATAAGAAGCCAACTTAAATAAACATAACCGACCGTTCTAGAACCGACCATCCTACTAAGGAGATGGTCAGTTTTATGAAGAAGGTGGTCGGTTATGTGTCCCGGTGGTCAGTTTTTCTGGGAATTATTATGATAAAATACGGTCGGTTTATGTCTGTTTTCGGTTAGTTTTGAGGCTAAATTTACAAAAAAAATTGCAGGTTCTCTGTAGTGCCATTCAAAACCAATCCAATTCAAGACAAATGCATTAAAATTCAGTACAATCAATACAAAACCACTCTAATTCAATCAAACAACAAAACCAATCAATAAAATTCATAAACTACCTCAAATCATTCACAAACACTACTATAATGTCATAAACCATAATATATCCATTCAAACAAAAATGTAAGTCCGAATAACCGGAGCATCAAACCGCAAAGTATTACGAACCAAAACATTAAACGACAAATTTTCACTACAAATGAGAATCATCCCATAAACGATAAAGTTATACATTACAATCATCTATAAACGACAAATATTAACTAACCCAACAAGGAAGCTTCGGATGATTCACCTTCTTCATCCTCCTGCCCACCATCCCCATCGATATCATCAACATCCTCATCATCCGTGACCTCATCCTCGGATGTATAATCCTTATCATCTTTCAAAGCACGCCGATTGTTTTCCTATATGCACAAGTATAAACTAAATAAAAGAAGAAACAAATTAATTAAAATGAAAACAAATAATTAAACAATAGAATTAGTTTATACCTTAGCAACATGAGCTTCGATTTTCTGGACGATATCTTCAACCAGAGTCCCAACAATGTGTACAATCTCACCACAAATTAGGCTATTCCATTGCAATCTTTGACTTGTTTTCAGAGGATGGATCCGAGGCCTCAAGAGCAGTACGTACAAATATGGCTATCTCCTCATCGGATAGTTGGTGACGCGAACTGATTTGGATTAGCACGAATCTCCGTAAGCATATTTCTCACCATTGTCGGGGATGGCTTCACATTGTCTAGGAGCGAATGATGATGAGCCGACTTTATTTTGGGTGGAATCTCGATAGTGGGTAATTAATGTAGGCAAGAGACTCGGTGGCTCAATCATTGGGGAATCCAAACAAATAATTTTCTTTGGCTTGTATCTTCGAGGACCCCCAATGCTTCATCCACCAATCCCAGGACTTAATCTCTATCACCCGTTTGTGTCACCTCAAGGACATACGCTAAAAAATAGCGGCATATCATTCCTACACAATTTTCAAGCTTCATTGGAACATTTAAATATATAAAAGCTTAAAATAAAATGAGAATGCACATGTAGACTAAAAAAATCCATATTACCGTAATGCACATGGCACCGGAGTAGTTTAGACAGGATTTTCCTGATTGAATCCAACTTTCATATGAGACTATCCCACACCTCAAGTCTAGTCGGTTTCTTCTTATTTTTGTTCGTCATTACCTTTTAAAATATTAAATAACTTACTATTAGCACATTCTTAGTTGATAATATTAAATGAAATAAACGTGTATGTGTCTGTGTGTATGCCTGAAAGAAGAAATATCATTACCTCTTGCACTTTGTTAAATTACCGAGTACCGGAACTATGCAATCATTCAACTTGTTAGCGGTTAGCAGATCCAACCAATGACCTATGTAAGTGCCCTTCATTTGTCTCCCAATACTTTAAAAGATCTTTTGAAAAGCAAAGACCAATAGGGCGGCTCTTAAAGACAACTTTGAAACACCCTCTTCTTTTGCTTTCTCACAACTCCTTCTTTAAGCTCATTGATTATCCTTTTGATTTTCACCTTGATGTGATCTTTGACTATTTTTCTTTCTTCTGAACGACTTTGCCCCTTAAGATGTCTATAATATTTCTAAAATTTACAACAAAACTTAGGGATAAATGCATCGTTAAAATCAAGAAACAAATGCAAACAAAAATGGGGTTTTTAACTTACTTGAAACTCTAAAACCCTTGCATTTAACCAATAGGGATTATGTTCTTAATGTCGGTAAATTATAAAGCCCAATAGGCCACTTCTCCCGAATCATGCTCAACAAAGTCTTTTTAGCGGTATCATTTTCAATGGTATATATTAACAAAATAATGAACTTAATCATATGAGGACAATTGTAAGTACAACAATATATAAAAAGAATGTAATTTAAAAACGCATTTAACTTATTGTCCATTGGAGATATCAATGTGATATGGCTCTAATGACGGTTTTTCTCCATAGATTCTACTTGATTGTGATCGAGGTCGCCTTCCTGGCCACTCTCGTTCTTCAGCAGGTGTCATGTGTTTAGTCGGATCATTCGGGTCCGAATCTCAAAGTCCCCTTGTCATTTCCCTTTCTCTTTGCTTCACTACTGTCCTTAGCACCTTTTCCATTGCCCTAACTAGTACCTTTTTCATTGCCCTTGCTAGCACCTTTTCCATTTCCCTTTCCCTTTCCTTTTTCTTTTTCAACTCTTCCCCTTGCCTTTCCCTTTGCCATCGGTAAACAATACCATTGTAATCAAGATCATAGGTAGCATCCAAGCAAAAAGATCCTAAAATGAAAATATAAGAATATATTAGCACAAATATACGAACATACAAATGATTCCAGCAAATCGATGATAAATTGATTCCACCAAATCGATGATAACAATGCCTAAAAAATGTATGCACTAAGTCACATAATTCGAGTTGCATCAATAATACATTAAAACACAACACATACATAAAAATGCATATAAAATCACATCACATAAATGCATATAACATGATTTACACCAAATCTACGATAAAAAATAATCAACTTAACCCATTACACATATTATCCAATAATTACACAAATTAAATCATCAAATCAATCTAATTTCACTATATATTCAACAAATTAAAGCTTCAAAACTCACATATAGTGCAATTACAAACTTCAATTACGAAATGAAATTACAAGAGCGTAAAGAGCAAACCCTAAAGTTAACCCTAAAAATAGATTTATACTTATACATATATTCAACAAACTGACAAAATCCCAAGATTTGTACATATACTTATATTCAACAACACCTGACCCAAAATGACGAACATTTTTTCTTGCAAAAAACTCATCAAAACTGAAAAATATGATTTGAACTTCGATTTGAAGTGAAAAAGTTCAATTTAAACTTCATAATTTACACACACAAAAAACATATATATAACTTTGATTCACGATTTACATACACAAAGCACACACACATACTTCGAGTGAAAAATATATAATCGAGTGAAAATATACTCACATTGAGAGAGAAACATGAGGAATAGAGAGGAGATTTTGCGGTCGAAGCCCGATTTCTTTGTAATTTTGAGCGATACTTCGTTGATTTTTAGTTTAATCTACTTTTGATTTTGCGGCGTGAAAATAAGAGGGAAAAATGAAGATAGAAGAAAAATGAAGCGTTTTTTTTTAATTTTTATATTAAGGTTTAAACCGACCGACATAGTGGTCGGTTTTAGTATTGGAACCTGTACAACATGCCATACGATGTCGTGATGTTAAAGCCGGGGTTTTTAATTTTTTCATGAAAAATATTTTTGCCTAAATATACGTCGGTTAGTTTATCATTAGGCAGTCGGTTATGTCAACCTATAGGCTGAGCATTCGGTTGGTTCAGTCTAAAATCGGAACGAACCCAATAGACCGAAAAACCGAATTACTATTTTTTCTTGGACCTGATCGGACCGGACCGAACTGAATAGTTTTGGACCGTCAGTTAGTTTTGGACCGCATTAGACCGATTTTTTTTTCAAAAATAAATTTGTATTGAATTTTAAGCCAGAAATTATAAAATTTAGAATATAATTAAACTAAGGTGATATATAGAGTATTAAGAGTGTATAAATACAATGAAAAATTAAAATTATGATTATAATTTTTAAGATATATGTAAAATATATAATATAAATTATAGTATTTATAATTTGGTCTATTCGGTTTATTCGGCTCAGACCGAAATATTTTTTAACAGAACCGAACCAAACCGAATTTTTATTTCGGTCTATTCGATCCGGAACCGAATAGATCAAATTTCTGAAAAATCAGGACTGAACCGAATTAGCACGGTTCGGTTTGTTTTCCGGTTTTGGTTCGGTTTTGCTCAGCCCTACAACCCTATATAATCCTAATGGTCAGTTATCTCAACCCTAGAAACCCCGGGTGGTTGGTTTTGTCGTGAAAAAATTCAAACAATCTTATAAAAATTTGATTAACTTTATTTAAATAGCCTAATTTTTGGTACACTTATGTAGTTTCATTGAGTTTTTCCATAAATACGGTTAGATCATGTGTATTTTATAAATTAAATTTATATTTATATATTTCACATTTTTGTGTTAATTTGCTAATTTGTTTATAGAAACTGTATTTGTACTTGTTAAAATAATCTAATTTTTTGTGTATAAATATATTTTGACATGAAGTTAAACATCCATATGGTTTTGATCGTTTAAATAAATTTGTTTTTATATATATACATCGGATATCAAGTTCAACTTATTTTATCTACATAATGGCGGCATACTAACTGAAATTATGATGGTTGACACTATTGTAATTATAATTTTATTTTAATAGCCTATTTTTGGTGCATTTGTTCATTTTCATCGAGTTTGTCCATCTATACGGTTAGGATCATGGTATTTATAATTTTAAATTTATATTATTTCACTTTTTTCGAGGATATTGCTAATTGATTATAAAAACATATTTGTAGTCGTTAAAATAATATAATTTATTGTGTATAAATATATTTTGACACAATTGGAATCTTTTAAAATAAATTTATTTTTATGCTATGTACATTGGATGTTAAGTTCAACTTATTCTTGTCTACGTAATGGCGGCATACTAACTGAAATTATGATGGTTCACACTATTATAATTATAATTTTATTTTTAATAGCTTATTTTTTGGTGCATTTTTTCATTTCATTGAGTTTGTCCATTCATACGGTTAGATCATGTGTATTTTATAATTTTAAAATTATATTTATTTATTTCAAATTTTTGATGATATTTGCTAATTTACTTATAACAACATATTTGTACTTTTTAAGGTAATTTAATTTTTTGTGTACAAAAATATTTTGACATGAATTTAACATCCATACAGTTGGATCGTTTTAAATAAATTTTTAAAAGTTAAAATTGACCAACAAGGTTTAAAACCGACCGAAGCCAAACATGCACATTTGGTCGGTTTTAAATCTGAAGGCACCTTAAATTCTATGTAATCGACCGTCTCATAACCGACCATCGATTGAAGGAGACGGTCATTTTCATGAGAATGTGGTCGGTTATATTAGTTGACGGTCGATATTCTGTGAAAAATATGGTAAAAAATGGTCAAATATTAACCTTAAGTCGGTCTTAAAAAAACCATGTTAAATTATCATTACCGATATAAATTTCATAAAACCATATTACTTTGCATCGTAGTCATTACAAAATTACTAAAATAATTCTTTGAATTTAAAATCATCATTAAATTTAACAAATAACGTTATTTAATATCGTCAAACTGTCTATCATCTTTATCATCATCACCATTTTCATTGTCACCTCTTCTTCTCCCTCTTCTTCTTCTCCCTCTTCTTCTTCTCCCTCTTCTTCTTCTCCCTCTTCTTCTTCTCCCTCTTCTTCTTCTCACTCGTCTTCTTCTTCTCCCTCTTCTTCTTCTCCCTCTTCTTCTTCTCCCTCTTCTTCTTCTCCCTCTTCTTCTTCTCCCTCTTCTTCTTCTCCCTCTTCTTCTTCTCCCTCTTCTTCTTCTCCCTCTTCTTCTTCTCCCTCTTCTTCTTCTCTTCTTCTTCTTCTTCTCTTCTTCTTCTTCTTCTTCTTCTTCTTCTTTCTTCTTCTCTTCTTCTTCTTCTTCTTCTTCTTCTTCTTCTTCTTCTTCTTCTTCTTCTTCTTCTTCTTCTTCTTCTTCTCTTCTTCTTCTTCTTCTTCTTTTCTTCTTCTTCTTCTCTTTTCTTCTTCTTCTTCTTCTTCTTCTCGCGAAAATGAGGTCGATGAATTGGATCCATCTTCCTGAAAAAGTCATGACTTTTAATATTGGTCCTTCAAGCAAGTCCTTAAAATGAGGTCCTTCCACGTTATCTTTATCAACCTAATGATAAAAAAATTAAAAATAAAAACATGTGATGAGATGTTGTAATTATAAGAATTAAAAATAAAACATGTAATTAAGGTTGCTAAATAGATAAATACCTTTTGCTTAAACCAAGTTTTAAATCGACTCTTGACAATACAATCTAATTCTTGAGGTGTTGTTTCCGAGGTTGTCTCATAACACGATCTTATTACTTTTTAAAATTTAAAATCATGCATATAAGTGTCACTATCAAAAATTATTACGCATATTTTTAAAGTAAGATTTTGATATCTTAGGTAAGGTTGAACTTCAGGAGAGTTTAGAAGAACATATTCTTTCCGCTAGCTCTCGTTTATCATCATTCATAGATCGAGTTCCTTCGTTTTCCAATAGATTGAATTAGATATTTGAAATCTTCTAATTCTCAGAATTTGCACATTAAACAAAATCTCGTTACGAAACTTTATTATGAATCGTGTCAGAGGAAAAATAAAAGGAAGAAATATTAAGAATCTCCTCCTCCATATATCGTTGGGCAATTGAACCCTCAACTCTTACTTTATCACCGACTTTTTGTTTTAATTTGTCCAACAAATGCTCAATCAGATACATCCAATGCTAATAAGCTGGTCTAGCAAGGCTAAATTCGACCAAAAAAAATCGGCCGAAGTTTAGCTTAATTCAACTTGCACGCAATCAAATTTACTTAATTTCGACCGATTTTGAATTGGTTGTAATAAAGGGAGTTGAATTTAGAGATTCAGTCATATTTAACTAAATTTAACCGACTATTTACGACCGGATAATACAACTGCTTAAATTCGACTGACAAAATTCAACCAAAGTCGATTGAATTTAAATTTTCAACTAAATTTTAAAATCTCGCACAAAAATTTGAATTTTCTAGAAAATTTAAAAGGTCCGCCCAAAAGTTCAATTCGACTATATATGGTCTAAAATTCAATTTTAAATTCAACCTCCTCCGGTTGAATTAATTAAAAAAAGTTTTAAAAAAAATCTCATCGGAAATCAGAAAAATTTACAGGAATACGATTAGTCTTCCAGGATTCCGGGCATATTCTGTAATCCAATTCAAATCAAATCTTATTTTAGTAGGCCACGAATATGGATATAAAACAACGAAAATGGACGTAAAACAAGCAACACATTATTCGGCCAAAAAGCAGCAAAAACTGCTGCTGTTCACTTTCATTTTACAACTTTTAACGTAAACTAATAACAATACAAATGCTGCACTTTCCACATTTTAAAAAACAACAATCACCACTAAAATGAAAAAATAACAATGACCGTAACAATTCATATAACAAACAAACCAGTGAAAGCTTCGTATTAAGATTCATAGACTTCCGATTCTGACTTCTCTGGAAACTATCATTTCACCAACCACAATATTGAATACAATATCATTCAAAATATTACTAACAAATGAAAAGAAAATAGCAATATCTACACAACCAGATCCGTAGTGGCTTAAACAGTATAATGATTGCTACTATAATTACACTAAATCTATCTCTTTTTCAGTTAAACATTTCATCAAACATGTTGAGTGCGCTACCCGGACTGATGAAATTTACATGTTGATGATGCTACTATAGACGCTCCCATTGCCTCATCTACTACCACATCCGTCCCGATACATACATCAATACACACACTATTCGAAGAAAAAGGGGTTACCTCGGGGTGAAGATAGATAAATAGAGAGGAGAAGATATATATAGAGAGAGATGGATATATAGGGAGAGAGGTATATAGAATCGAAGAATATACAAACCAAATTGAAGAGAGACATAGAGGAAAGACAGAGTGTGGAGAGATTTGTAGCTATTTGAGAGCAGAGGCGCAGGGGATGTTGATGTCGAATAAGAATGAACTTTAGGGTTTAGAGCTTTTGATTTGTAGGGCCTGTGACTTGGGCTTCTAACATCGGGCCCCGTGTAGGTAAATTAAAAAAAGAAGAAATTGATTTAATTTTTGATTGATTTGTAGGGGCTGTGATTTAGGATTAGAAATGTTTTAATTGGACATACTTAGTGTATGTAATTTTATTTTTATTATATTTTAATTGATGTAATATATTTTATTCGCATTCTCATTATGATGTTTTTAAAATTAATATGATAGAAGTAAAACATCTACACATTAATATTGTTGGGCCTGATTAAAATATTATTATAGAGATACTATTCTTTAATAGAGGTTGACATATATATAAATTTCGAATTTTAAAAATAAATTAAAAATATTTATTATATATCTGAATACATGAATTTAAAAGATATATCATAACTTTTTAAGAAGAATTACATAACATAATCAAATACATTAACTAAAAATCGTACGGAAACAATTTTTTTCGATAATCAATTAATGCATTAATTAAAAATCATGTGGAATCTACAAGAATAATCAAAATTATAAATACTTATACGATTGGATTACTTTAAGAGAATTATCTACTCTAATCCCATATCCATATTGTAAACATTAATTTATAATCCCTAAATTATATATTCAACCATATAATCTACTTTAATGTAGCGACTAAGAACAATTTTATTATACAAATAAATCATCCTAAATTAATGCAACAAATTAAATTGGTGTTTCGATTTTTTTAAAAATATGTTTATCGATCAAACGTATGGATATCAATATATATTAGTTATAACCAAAGTTTTATATCAAAATAAATTTTTATTTGGTTTGCCATTTGAAAATCAAACATTAGTTTAATAGTACAACTACCTAGTGTTTAGTCTGAATAGGTGTTTCAATTTTTTTTAAATATTTTTCATTGATCCAACCGTATGGATGTAATAGACAAATATATTAGTAATATAACCAAAATATTTTTCATTGATCCCAACCGTATGGATGTGTTCAGATAAAAATAAGTTTATTTGGTTCCCCATTTTAATAGTCAAATATCAGTTTGACAAGTACACCTACCTAGTGTTTAGTCCTGAATTGGTTATTTCGATCCAACTATACGGATGTCAATAGTATATACATTAGTGATATAACCGAAGTTTTTGTTCAGGATAATTTTATTTCGTTTTCCATTTCAACAGTCAGACATCAGTTTCACTTGTACAGGCTAACTAGTGTCTAGTCCTGAATTGGTGTTTCGATTTTTTTAAAAATATTTTTTATCGGTAAAATATATGGATGTAAATTATATTAGTGATATAACGAAAATTTCAGATCAAAATAATTTTATTTGGTTTGTCATTTTAAAAGTCAAGTATCAGTTTGACTGGTACAACTACCTACTGTTTAGTCCTCAATTGGTGTTTCAATTTTTTTGTAAAGTATTTTTCAACTATCTAACCTTATGGATGTCAATAAATATATATATTAGTAATATAATCAAAGTTCGGATAAAAATAATTTTATTTGGTTCCCCATTTTAATAGTTAAACATCAGTACAAACTATTTAGTGTTTAGTCCTGAATTGGTGTTTCATTTTTTTTAAAAATATCTTTCATCGATCCAACCATATGGATTTCAATATATATATATATATATATATATATATATATATATTAATATTGATATAACCAAAGTTTTAGTTCATGATAATTTATTTTGTTTTTCCATTTCAACAATGAGGCTTCAGTTTTACTTGTAACTAGTGTTTAGTCCTGAATTGGTGTTTTCAATTTTTTAAAAAATATTTTTCATAGATCAACTGTATGGATGTAAATTATATTAGTGATATAACCAAAATTTCAGATCAAAATTATTTTATTTGGTTTGTCATTTTAAAAGTCAAGTATCAATTGACTAGTACAACACCTAGTACAACTACCTACTGTTTAGTCATGAATTGGTGTTTCAATTTTTTTAAAAATATTTGTCAACTATCTAATCTTATGGATGTCAATATATATATCTATATATATTAGTAACATAATCAAAATTTCAGATCAAAATAATTTTATTTGGTTTGTCATTTTAAAAGTCAAACATCAGTTTGACTATTACAACTACCTAGTGTTTAGTCCTAAATTTCAAAATATTCTCTCCCATATTTATAATTCCAAAATATTCACTAACATTTAAATAAGTATTTTTTATTAAAAATTAAAATTCTGAAAAAACCTAAATACAACCGAATTCAATTGAACTTCAAAAAGGGCGAGAAATTTCCCTCATTTTTTTCAAAAATTTAAAAGTGTGAGTAAATTTTCCCGTCATTTTTAAATATAAAATTTAACATAAACGGTTGAATTTAGGAGTGTCAAATAAATTATTGGTGGGGAAAATTCCCTCCACTTTTTAATTAGGGCTAAATTTGACTAGAAAAAAATTCGGTCGAATTTAGGGGCTAAATTCGACGGTTTAATTTTCGACCGTTTTAATTTCAACCGTTTTTCGGTTAAAATTGGTCCTAATATGACTGTTGAATACGACCGTTTAAATTCGACCGAGTCCGGTCGATTTAGCCTTGGTCCAAAGGATTCGACCGCCTGCGGTCGAATTTAACCCCAGTTGAATTTAAATCAGTTGTATTTAAGCCTATTTTTTTGTAGTGAAACCAAGTGCAGCTAGTAATTAGAATGTAAATTTTCCAGAGCTGTTTAGAAATACATTGAGGAGAAAATCATCTAGTTTGTACTAGGAAGCAGCTGTGATCAATTTCTGAATTCACAGATTTCGGAAATAGCACATCTCTGGTGGAAACAACAAATCACCAGAAAAGTTTTTAAGTGCTTTTGTGTTCTTTACATTTGTGTTTTGAATATATATCTGTCTGCACCAGCCAAAGTAATTCACACCACACTTGTTCATCAAAACACATAGTCCTTGAAACTGCTCAAAACTTGAAAAAGTTTTGAGATTTACATTCAACCCCCCTTCTGTAAATATCATTGTTAGTTCCTTGGGAATAACAATGTCCGATAAACAATTCAAATTTAAAGAAATTGACTTCTTTTGTTTTTAATTATCTATATTCTAGTTTAACATCCTTCTTTGTGGACATAAGATGTTATTTACTTTACTTATATGTAAAATATATTTTTGACATCGTTTATAGTTATTATGTCATGATAATAGTGCTTTTTACATATTCTCCGCATTGAATGTTCCTTTGCTTTTTACATTTTACATCACATACATTTAATACCAAAGATCAACTAACTAAACTTGAATCATAAAATGATACTAACCAATTTGAGATCAAGTTACAATAGAACATAATTCAACATTCCATAACAAAAGCATCCACTATTATAACCCATTTACATCTATTTTTCCAATTCAGAAACAAATATGTCAACCCATTTATATCTATTTTTCCAATGAGAAACAAATATGTCAACCCATTTACATCCAACATCCTAAACAAAATATTTAACTAATTAATGATACCCAACTGCACAATTCCGATGACTCCAAACATAGCCACATTGGATATAGATACATCGTGAACTACCAAAATAATTACCACAAAAATAATTCACGGTCATTTAAATATTCTTAACCGAGATATTCGTGTTGCTGCTGTTTAGAACTCCTTGAAAATCAAATTTATACAGCTGATTAGTAATCCTTTATTCTATATAATAATTTTGAATTAGACCATCAACATGGTATCTTAAAAATATAATAATGAAGATATACTCCAACTTCAGAAATACCCTAATATTAATAACCTTTTAAACAATGGAAGCTATACAAGTTTAGAGAAACTTATTTAGCCCATCCTCACTAAATAATATCACACAAATAAAAAGACAAAAATGATTAATAAATATTTCTGCACTCATCGGAATACAAGTGAGCTGAGTAGAGGCTTGGCTGTTACATCCAAGAACATGGATCAGAATTGGCTGTTACGTCGAAGAATATGAATTAGGCACACAAGTGCATTTTTTATTTGGGCATGTACATATAACATAAATTATTATTAAAATTCAATTAAATTAAAAAGTGAAACAACCTGGTACCAACGACATCAGAGCAAGTGAACAAAGTAACCAACAAAATCTAAGGAAACAATTAGATAATTGGAACAAAACCAAGGGCCTGGCCATAAAACTATGATTGTAGATAGTTACATGTAGAATAAAATTAATTTTTACACC
Organism: Apium graveolens; assembly: GCF_009905375.1. NCBI lineage: Eukaryota > Viridiplantae > Streptophyta > Magnoliopsida > Apiales > Apiaceae > Apium > Apium graveolens. The sequence goes on from NW_027420059.1 coordinate 14,363, forward strand.
CTATTTTAGGTAGGAATCAGTAGATATGATAATTTAGGTACATCTAAATTAGTATAGACAACAAATAGGTATGCATATTTGTTGATCTTTTTATAAGAGACTAATTACCTCAGTGTCATCTATCCTCAAGCAACTACCTTGTATATCTTTCAAGTAGATAATGTAATTCTCGGAGAAATATGCATTAAGCATCTCTATATGCACAACAACATCATCTCGAATGTATAGCGAGGGATATCATCTGCTCGGGTCGGAAACGGAATCAAATCCAGAATCTTCGAGGAAAGTCATACACTTAACTTATTTATCTTTCATAATTTCCTTCTGAGAAGAAAAAATTATGATTTTGAATAGGCTATTAAATAATCGAGAAACTCAACATAAATATAATATATAAATAAGCAACGGCTCTGCAACTAGACCAGTTAGAAGGGGATTACGACGAAACATGTAATTGCCACAACTATCTCTATTTAGAGCCATCTTTGCTCAGTCATCATTTACAATGACTTAACCAAAGTTGGCTCTTGATTTCACAGAGCTGGCTCTTGCTTAGACCCGTCACTGCTTATTTATCATATATCTACTACCTGGGCGATTATTTTAGGCTTTAGGAAGTGGATTTAGACGCCTTTAGTCTCTTACCAAGCTCTGCCATTACTGATGATTCCTGTTTTTTCATTTCCTTTAATATATTTGTAAGTTTTATTGAGTCAATATCATCATACCACTACAAAAAAATAGGACAAAACCGACCAACTAAATTGGACCGTTTTAAGCCAAAATGGTTGGTTTAAAGAATAAAATAGACGAACTTCAGTGGTCGGTTTAAGACAGGTCGGTTATGAGATTTAGTCGGTTTAAGCCATCAAAACCGAACAGAAACACTGTCGGTTATGTTCATTTGCACAAAACAAATGCTGTGAGGCCACTTTATACACATGTAACCACGTGTGCACACGTGGTGCCATGTCATCAGACTAAAACCGATCACGGACGGTCGGTTATGTTTGTGATGCTAGATGTTGACTGAAAGTCAAAACCGACCGTAGTCAAAAGGTGCACAATGGTCGGTTTTAAAATAAGAAGCCAACTTAAATAAAACATAACCGACCGTTCTAGAACCGACCATCCTACTAAGGAGATGGTCAGTTTTATGAAGAAGGTGGCGGTTTATGTGTCCCGGTGGGTCAGTTTTCTGGGAATTATTATGATAAATACGGTCGGTTATGTCTGTTTTCGGTTAGTTTTGAGGCTAAATTTACAAAAAAAATTGCAGGTTCTCTGTAGTGCCATTCAAAACCAATCCAATTCAAGACAAATGCATTAAAATCAGTACAATCAATACAAAACCACTCTAATTCAATCAAACAACAAAACCAATCAATAAAATTCATAAACTACCTCAAATCATTCACAAACACTACTATAATGTCATAAACCATAATATATCCATTCAAACAAAAATGTTAAGTCCGATAATCGGAGCATCAAACCGCAAAGTATTACGAACCAAAACATTTAAACGACCAATTTTCACTACAAATAAGAATCACTCCCATAAACGATAAAGTTATACATTACAATCATCTTATAAACGACAAATATTAACTAACCCAACAAGGAAACTCGGATGATTCACCTTCTTCATACTCCTGCCCACCATCCCCATCGATATCATCAACATCCTCATCATCCGTGACCTCATCCTCGGATGTATAATCCTTATCATCTTTCAAAACACCGCCGATTGTTTTCCTATATGCACAAGTATAAACTAAATAAAAAGAAGAAGAAACAAATTAATTAAAATGAAAACAAATAATTAAACAACAGAATTCGTTTATACCTTAGCAACACTGAGCTTCGATTTTCTGGATGATATCTTCAACCAGAGTCCAACAATGTGTACAATCTCACCACAAATTAGGCTATTCCATTGCAATCTTTGACTTGTTTCAGAGGATGGATCCGAGGCCTCAAGAGCAGTACGTGCAAATGTGGCTATCTCCTCATCGGATAGTTGGTGAGCAAACTGATTTGGATTAGCACGAATCTCCGTAAGCATATTTCTCACCCATTGTCGGGGATGGCTTCCATATCTAGGAGCGAATGATGATGAGCCGACTTTATTTTGGGTGGAATCTCGATAGTGGGTAATTAATGTAGGCAAGAGATCGGTGGCTCAAGCATTGGGGAATCCAACAAATAATTTTTCTTTGGCTTTGTATCTTCGAGGACCCCCAATGCTCCATCCACCAATCCAGACTAATCTCTATCACCCGTTTGTGTCACCTCCAAGGACATACGCTAAAAAATAGCGGCATATCATTCCTACACAATTTTCAAGCTTCATTGAACATTTAAATATATAAAAGCTTAAAATAAAATGAGAATGCACATGTAGACTAAAAAAATCAATATTACCGTAATGCACATGGCCACCGGAGTAGTGTAGCCAGGATTTTCCTGATTGAATCCAACTTTCATATGAGACTTATCCACACCTCAAGTCTAGTCGGTTTCTTCTTATTTTTGTTCATCATTACCTTTTAAAATATTAATAAACTTATATTAGCACATTCTTAGTTGATAATATTAAATGAAATAAACGTGTATGTGTCTGTGTGTATGCCTGAAGAAGAAGAAATATCATTACCTCTTGCCACTTTGTTAATTACCGCAGTACCGGAACTATGCAATCATTCAACTTGTTAGCGGTTAGCAGATCCAGCCATATGACCTATGTAAGTGCCCTTCATTTGTCTCCCAATACTTTAAAAGATCTTTTGAAAAGCAAAGGACCAATAGGGCGGCTTTTAAAGACAACTTTGAAACACCCTCTTCTTTTTGCTTTTCTCACAACTCCTTCTTTAAGCTCATTGATTATCCTTTTGATTTTCACCCTTGATGTGATCTTTGACTATTTTTCTTTCTTTTGAACGACTTTGCCCCTTAAGATGTCTATAATATTTCTAAAACTTTACAACAAAACTTAGGGATAAATGCATCGTAAAATCAAGAAACAAATGCAAACAAAATGGGGGTTTTTTAACTACTTGAAACTCTAAAACCCTTGCATTTAACCAATAGGGATTATGTTCTTAATGTCGGTAAAATTATAAAGCCCAATAGGCCACTTCTCCCGAATCATGCTCAACAAAGTCTTTTTAGCGGTATCATTTTCAATGGTATATATTAACAAAATAATGAACTAATCATATGAGGACAATTGTAAGTACAACAATATATAAAAAAATGTAATTTAAAAACGTATTTAACTTATTGTCCATCGGAGATATCAATGTGATATGGCTCTAATGACGGTTTTTTCTCCATAGATTCTACTTGATTGTGATCGAGGTCGCCTTCCTGGCCACTCTCGTTCTTCAGCAGGTGTCATGTGTTTAGTCGGATCATTCGGGTCCGAATCTCAAAGTCCCTTGTCATTTCCCTTTCTCTTTGCTTCACCACTGTCCTTAGCACCTTTTCCATTGCCCTAACTAGTACCTTTTTTCATTTGCCCTTGCTAGCACCTTTTCCATTCCCTTTCCCTTTCCTTTTTCTTTTTTCAACTCCTTTCCCCTTGCCTTTCCTTGCCATCGTAAACAATACCATTGTAATCAAGATCATAGGTAGCATCCAAGCAAAAAGATCCTAAAATGAAAAAATATAAGAATATATTAGCACAAATATACGAACATACAAATGATCCAGCAAATCGATGATAAAATTGATTCCACCAATCGATGATAACAATGCCTAAAAAATGTATGCACTAAGTCACATAATTTGAGTTGCTCAATAATACATTAAAACACAACACACTACATAAAAATGCATATAAAATCACATCACATAAAATGCATTAACATGATTACACCAAATTACGATAAAAATAATCAACTTAAACCATTACACTATTATCCAACAATTACACAAATTAAATCATCAAATCAATCTAATTTCACTATATATTCAACACAATTAAAGCTTCAAAACTCACATATAAGGTGCAATTACAAACTTCAATTACGAAATGAAAATTACAAGAGCGTAAAGAGCAAACCCCTAAAAGTTAACCCCTAAAAATAGCTTTATAACTTATACATATATTCAACAAACTGACAAAAATCCCAAGATTGTACATATACTTATATTCAACAAACCGACCAAATGAAGAACATTTTTTCTTGCAAAAAACTCATCAAAACTGAAAAAAATATGATTTGAACTTCGATTTGACGTGAAAAAGTTCAATTTAAACTTCATAATTTACACACACAAAAAACATATCTATAAGTTGATTCACAGATTTACATACACAAAGCCACACACATACTTCGAGTGAAAAAAATATCTAATCGAGTGAAATATACTCACATTGAGAGAGAAACATGAGGAATAGAGAGGAGATTTTGAGGTCGAAGCCCGATTTCTTTGTTAATTTTGAGCGATACTTCGTTGATTATAGTTTAATCTACTTTGATTTTGCGTTGAAAATAAGAGGGAAAAAATGAGATAGAAGAAAAATGAAGCGTTTTTTTTTTTTTTTTTTTAAATTTTTATATTAAGGTTAAACCGACCGACATAGTGGTCGGTTTTTAGTGTTGGAACCTGTGCAGCATGCAATACGATGTCGTGATGTTAAAGCCGGCGGGTTTTTTAATATTTTTCATGAAAAATACTTTTTTGCCTAACTATAAATCGGTTAGTTTATCATTAGGCAGTCGGTTATGTAACCCTATAGGGCTGAGCATTCGGTCGGTTCAGTCTAAATCGGAACGAACCCAATAGACCGAAAAAACGAATTACTATTTTTTCTTGGACCTGACCGGACCGGACCGAACCGAATAGTTTTGGACCGTCAGTTAGTTTTGGACCGAATAGACCGAATTTTTTCAAAAATAAATTTGTATTGAAATTTTAAGCCAGAAATTATAAAATTTAGAATATAATTAAACTAAGGTGATATATAGAGTATTAAGAGTGTATAAATACAATGAAAAATTAAAAATTATGATTATAATTTTTAAGATATATGTAAAATATATAATATAAAATTATAGTATTTATAATTTGGTCTATTCGGTTTATTCGGCTCAGACCGAAATATTTTTTAACAGAACGGACCAAACCGAATTTTATTTCGGTCTATTCGATCCGGACCGAATAGATCGAATTTCTGAAAAATCAGGACTAAACGAATTAGCACGGTTCGGTTTGGTTTTCCGGTTTTGGTTCGGTTTTTGCTCAGCCCTACAACCCTATAAATCCTATGGTCAGTTATCTCAACCCTATAGAAACCCCGGGTGGTTGGTTTTGTCGTGAAAAAATTCAAAACAATCTTATAAAAATTTTGATTAACTTTATTTAAATAGCCTAATTTTTGGTACACTTATGTAGTTTCATTGAGTTTTTCCATCAATACGGTTAGATCATGTGTATTTTATAATTTTAAATTTATATTTATATATTTCACATTTTTGTGTTAATTTTATAATTTTAATATTTATATTTATTTCACTTTTTCGAGGATATTTGCTAATTGATTTATAAAAACATATCTGTAGTCGTTTAAAATAATATAATTTATTGTGTTATAAATATATTTTGACACAATTGGATCTTTTTAAAATAAATTTATTTTTATGCTATGTACATTGGATGTTAAGTTCAACTATTCTGTCTACGTAATGGCGGCATACTAATTGAAATTATGATGGTTCACACTATTATAATTATAATTTTATTTTAATAGCTTATTTTTTGGTGCATTTTTTTTCATTTTCATTGAGTTTGTCCATTCATACGGTTAGATCATGTGTATTTTATAATTTTAAAATTATATTTATTTATTTCAAATTTTTGATGATATTTGCTAATTTACTTATAACAACATATTTGTACTTTTTAAGGTAATTTAATTTTTTCTGTACAAAAATATTTTGACATGAATTTAACATCCATACAGTTGGATCGTTTAAAATAAATTTTTAAAATTTAAATTGACCAACAAGGTTTAAAACCGACCGAAGCCAAACATGCACATTTGGTCGGTTTTAAATCTGAAGGCACCTAAATTCTATGTAATCGACCGTCTCATAACCGACCATCCATTGAAGGAGACGGTCATTTTCATGAAGAATGTGGTCGGTTATATTAGTTGACGGTCGATATTCTGTGAAAAATATGGTTAAAAATGGTCAAATATTAACCTTAAGTCGGTCTTAAAAAAACCATTGTAAATTATCATTACGATATAAATTTCATAAAATCAATCTTACTTGCATCGTAGTCATTACAAAATTACTAAAATAATTCTTTGAATTTAAAATCATCATTAAATTTACAAATACGTTATTTAATATCGTCAAAAATGTTATCATCTTTATCATCATCCACCATTTTCATTGTCACCTCTTCTTTCCCTCTTCTTCTTCTCCATCTGATCTTCTTCTCCCTCTTCTTCTTATCCCTCTCTTATTCTTCTCCCTCTTCTTCTTCTCCCTTTTCTTCTTCTCCCTCTTCTTCTTCTCCCTCTTCTTCTTCTCCCTCTTCTTCTTCTTCTCTTCTTCTTCTCTCTTCTTCTTCTTCTCTTCTTCTTCTTCTCTTCTTCTTCTTCTTCTTCTTCTCTTCTTCTTATTCTTCTTCTTCTTCTTCTTCTTCTCGCGGAAAATGAGGTCGATGCATTGGATCCATCTTCTGAAAAAGTCATGACTTTTAATATTGCCTTCAAGCAAGTCCTTAAAATGATGGTCTTCCAGTTATCTTTATAACCTAATGATAAAAAAATTAAAAATAAAACATGTGATGAGATGTTGTAATTATAAGAATTAAAATAAAACATGTAATTAAGGTTGCTAAATAGATAAATACCTTTTGCTTAAACCAAGTTTTAAATCGACTCTTGACAATACAATCTAATTCTTGAGGTGTTGTTTCCGAGGTTGTCTCATAACACGATCTTATTACTTTTTAAAATTTAAAATCATGCATATAAGTGTCACTATCAAAAATTATTACGCATATTTTTAAAGTAAGATTTTGATATCTTAGGTAAGGTTGAACTTCAGGAGAGTTTAGAAGAACATATTCTTTCCGCTAGCTCTCGTTTATCATCATTCATGGATCGAGTTCCTTCTTTTCCAATAGATTGAATTAGATATTTGAAATCTTCTAATTCTCAGAATTTTGCACATTAAACAAAATCTCGTTACGAAACTTTATTATGAATCGTGTCAGAGGAAAATAAAAGGAAGAAATATTAAGAATCTCCTCCTCCATATATCGTTGGGCAATTGAACCCTCAACTCTTACTTTATCCACCGACTTTTTGTTTTAATTTGTCCAACAAATGCTCAATCAGATACATCCAATGCTAATAAGCTGGTCTAGCAAGTCTAATTTCTCCGACTAAATGAACAACCAAGTGTTCCATTGAATCAAACCAACTTTGAGAAAAAATATTTCCAACAAACACACCTGCTTTGATAACCGATTTTTCCATTATTTCCAAATCAGTTTTTGAACCACAGGATGAGCATAAATCTTGGAAAAATTTAGAAATTGCCGTGATTGCATCCACAATAGGCGCCGATTAAAAAAGTTCACAAATTGTAAGTGGTAATAATTTTAACATCGATTTGAGGCTTAAAAATTTTGCAAGTAAATTATTGATATTTTCTGGGAAAAAAGATGTTATCTTGTCCAAAAAAGAGATTACAAAATAAAATATTCTATCAATGTATCTAGATATAAGAAAAAATTGGCCCGAATGAACTCAAATTATGGGTGAACAAAAAATCGACCAAACCGAAAAATTGACCCAACATGCCACACCCTTTATTTTAGCCGAACGAGCTAAACCATTCAAAACATGATGTTTATTTAGGTAATATTTTCTAACCCATATATAATGGGTTGGGTCAGGATTTAACAAATTTTAACCCTTACCCAACCCAACCCAACCCAACCTGATTTATATAATTGTGTTAAATAATTATTGTTAATACATTAGGTATGATTTCAGTACCATTTTAACATGTTTGCATCAAGATTTGAAATATGAGTTATCATATGAAGCTGCATTAATTGTCAATAACCTGTGAAAGGTATTTTATGCAATCTTAATAGACACACACTGAGATATTACAGAGGGTCAATGTAGAAACAACTACATTTTTAGAGGCTATTTTTTATTTCATTTGGCCTTCATTCAGTATAATTATTCCCGACAAGATATATTACCACAAGATCCCGACCAAGATATATTACCACAAGATCAGGGCCTTCAAATGAGAGTTTTTTTTATTAAGTCGTTACATTGAATCAAAAAATATAATTATCTTCTTCATTTTAATGTTTAAAGTAGTCATCACGCCTGAACTGCTTAATATTTCTGTAAAAATTGCTTAATAGTTCAGTGAAATTAGATGGCCTAAAGTGTTCCCAAGTGTGAATCTTGGTAGCACTTTCTACGCCTTATAACTCATTTTCCTGTAGTTTTTCTTTTTCCTAAATATTTTCCTTTATATAATTTGTTCTGTCTAAATATTTGTAAAATTTAAATTAGACATGCATGTTTGGGGTAACCTGTATGTTCTTCATTTTAATGGGAGTTTTTTTATTAAGTCGTTACATTGAATCAGAAAATATTATTATCTTCTTCATTTTAATGTTTAAAGTAGTCATCACGCCTGAACTGCTTAATATTTCTGTAAAATTGCTTAATAGTTCAGTGAAATTAGATGGCCTAAAGTGTTCCCAAGCGTGGATCTTGGTATCACTTTCAACGCCTTATAACTCATTTTCCTGTATTTTTCTTTTTGCTAAATATTTTCCTTTATGTAATTTGTTCTGTCTAAATATTCCTAAAATTTAAATTAGACATGCATGTTTGGGGTAACCTGTATGTTCAGTATATATCATTATTCATATTTAGATTACTTGTTAAGAGCCCCTAATAAGTAACGTTTACAAGGCACCACAAGACACAATTAAAACGATGATAATGTTATCGAAGAATACTTATATTATGAATTATGATGTTATTTTATGACCATAGGTTCTCTTAGTGAATAGTTTTTTCATATATAATTATTTTACCTTTTTAGACGAACCAAACTAATCCAAACCGATGTATAACGGGTAAAGTCCAGTTATAAATTTATTTTCATAGGTTGGGTTGAAATTTCCAAACTGATTTAATTGGGTGAAGTTGCAAAAAACGGCTTTAACTCGACCAACCCGACCAATCAACAATCCTACCTTATATAGTTCTTCTGAAATTATAAATTGTTTTTATACATTTTTAATGGAATTTTGGTAAATACTAAAATTTGTTTTTTAAATTTTTTTACACTTGTTTCAATCTCATACTACTAGTACATGAGTATGAGGTGAGGTACATAATTCGAATCTATATTCATATATCTATATGTATCCATATATGTATCTATCTATTTTTATCTACATAATTCCAATTTATATCTATATATCTATCTATTCATTTGCATCGAGGAAGATCACGTGTATGGGGTGGTGGCCTCCTGTTTTAAGTTGTGCATTGCAGACATGATATGAAAATTGAACAAACTTCGCATATATCAACAACTAAATAAAACTAATTTATTTCTTCAATATTACCTGACTCTTTAATTTGATATGAATTCAATTTTTTAGCATAAATAAGTGATTTGAATAGATAATGAGTTTTATTTGAAAAAAGTAATTGGTTTGTTTTTTATAATTACAACTAGTGTTTTAAAATTTTAAAATCGGCATTGTTCGGTGGGGTTACCTTTCTGTGATTAATCGAATAATCAGTGATAATAGGATCGATTAATCAGAAAAAATTTAGTTAATTATTAATGAAATAATTTTAATCAAATTTCATTAACCTTTCATAAAATTAAGAAAATACTATCACGTATCTTTAATTCATATTTTGATTTTTAAGTGTTTTATACATTTTTTTGATAGTTGAATCATGCATCATAATTAATACTAACTATTTTGTAGTTCGAAAGTTAGTAACTGCTATATATATTAGATATAAATTCGTAATATGCTAAAATTAGTTACATAGAAAACTCAACTACATGAGATTGTAAATGATAAATAAGGGTAATTTAATTGAAGAAACTTGTTCAATTAATAGAGATTTTTATTATTTAATCAATATTTTATTATTAAATATTAAATATTTTTTTGAATTTCAATTTTCTTAATTTTTTTAATTTACACCATTTGACGGCATTTGAACGATTTTGACCCAAACTCACCGATTTTTGACAGAATCAGCCGATTTTGACTGATTTTTTAGAACCCAAACTTTCAGTTGATTTCTGGTTAATCGAGACGAGACATGTTCGAACTCCGATTAATCAGCCGATTAATCAGTTAACTGGCCAATTTTTAGAACACTAATTACAAGATTATTATCTTATTTTAGAAAATAGAATTGTTTTGTTATTTTGAAAAAGAAGAGATTTGTTTAGAAAATTAGAACGATAATATGTGTTTTAGCAAAAAGTGGTAATTGGTTAATTATTTTTAACTATCATTTTATTTTTTTATTTATTAAATAGACATACACGTGATATTTTTGAAAAAAATGTAATAATTATTTTATTATTAAATTAAAATTACCGAAAACCGAACCTAAAATTAAAAATCTAAACTTTTAATATTGCAGTTTATATAATAGTTAGATGCATAATTCAAAACGAATTGAAGCAAGCCGATGTATATTCATAGTTAGACCATAAGTAATTGTGCTTACATGTCGTTATTATTTTCGAAAAAATAAAGTTATTTTAATTTATAAGTATCGCATTGATACAACCATGTAAGCAAAAACCTAAGGGTTGTATTCATTAAGAGCTAGGCTAGTTTATTCAAATATTTTCCTCAATTTAATCACAAATGGAAATGGTATGACAAATGTTAAATTTTGATTTTGGGTGCAGTATCCCATATTATTATTAAAAAATGTTACTGATTAACACATCATCATTTGAGAAAAAATTAGGGAATATAAAAATTGGGGTCCTCACATTTCTATTCATTTGATGGATTGAAATAATTTATAAATTTTATTAAATTTTATAAATTCATTTATTATTTACTCTCTCCGCCCCACAATCCTAATCTCTTCTCAAATTTTTATACTTATTAAAAGTCATTAATTTAATGATACATTTTCACTTAAATGTGACCTCTTATCACCACCAGCAATTCACCACCGTCAAGTCACCCACCGTCAAGGAGGGTAATATTGGGAAAATATTGATTAAAGTTTACTCACTTTGTAATCTCTTTTGAGAGATTTATTTACATTGACTTTTTTTTAATTTTACACCGATTTTAATAAATTTTAATGGATTGTTGATCAGGCATTTGATGGAACAAAAAAATCTCATCGATGTTGGTGGATTAAGTTACTTTTTTTTATTTCATAATATCTTACTATATCGACTAATATTTTTTTTTTTCTTTAGAATATTTTTATTTTATTAGTCAAGCTTATGGTGTATCTTAGAATACGTTTGTATTATCTGTTAATGCGAAAATCACACGCACACTTCAATACCACTAGGCCAATATATCTTTTATGTTAGTATCATTCACTTAATAGGTAGGTAGGAGTTATAAAATAACATTTAATCAATTTTTTATATTTGCTGATTTAGTTACATATATATTTTATAATATTTTAAGTTACTACTAAAATAATATATTAATCGGTATTTTACATATAAAATAACTATTTAACGAAAAGGATAGATGATGTTAACACATAAAGTCACTATTTTTCCACTACATATTTTCTTTTAATTTTTTTATTTGCTTGATAAGTAGAAGTTGTACTATTTGAAAGTATTATCTAATTAAATTACTATAAAATAATTTTTTTATTAAATACTGTTTCATATGTGCTAGAATAAAAAATCAAACTTTGCATGTATATGCCAAACAAGTCGAAAAGTACAAAAATGGGTCGGGTATTTAATTATTGAATTACATTACTTGCATATCAAATGTTAGTATTTAACATTTTACTTACGTGATTACGTGCATATATAAGTAATTTTTTTGTTTATATGAACCTTATAAAATTATTTGAAGTTAAAAGTCATTGTAAAATACTGATACACGACCCAATTAAATAACACATAAACACAACATATGACAAAAGGCGGAAGGGTGTGCAAATGTCATTGATTATTCACCATCACCAATTAACAGTTTATTACAACTAAATTATGACTAATTGCGAGTTGGTGGCGGTCCAACGCTGAGGATTATGATAGCCCTTTGGGCATGGTAGTGATTGAAACATGTCCAAATGAGGATATCTCGGGCGGTGGACCACTAGGCCCGGATGGAGGAACGGGCACCTTTGGGCAACATGTGAAAGTACTGAGAAGAGGATACCTCTGGCGGTGGACCGCTAGGTCCAGATGGAGGAACAGGACCTTTAGGCAACATGTGAAAGTACTGAGATGAGGATATCTCTGGTGGTGGACGCTAGGTCCGGATGGAGGAACAGGACCTTAGCAACATGTGAAAGTATTGAGATGGATCTTGTTGTACGACTTGATGTCTCTAACTTTAAATTTCTAGCTTCTATACCAATGTTACCTGCTAAAGCCATCAACGCTAACCACTATTACAAACCCAAACTTGCCATGGAAATGAGTTTTTTATACGAATATGTGACTCGCTGAGGAATACATTGTTGGTCAGTGGGGGGTATTTATAGATATAAATAATTTAGTAGATAATGAATCGATAGAGATTTTGAAAAAGCATTAAATTTATAGATAATCATTAACAATAATGTATGTAATTACGAAGAGGGGTGTATTCAATCAAGATTTAAAAGATTTTATTGATTTTCTTAAAATCTAAGAGTATCTCAATGGGATTTTAAAAATTCATTTAAATCTCATGGTATTCAATAGAGATTATAAAAAGTTTTTTAAAAGTGAATATATTTGATCTAGATTTAAAATGTCTACGCGAAATCTGGCTGCAGTTATTCAATTTGGATTTTTAAAAATTCATCAAAATCTGATGGTATTCGAAAGATGTGTGGATGTTTTTTTATTTGAAAATGTGTGGATTTTGATGAATTTAAAGTACATTTTTAATCTTTTGACAATATCTATAAACTACATGAGATTTTGAAGAATTTCTAAAAAACTTCACAAAATATCACGACTCTACAGATTTTTCTATCAACTCCGTCAAATCCAAGAACAATAATAACAACGAAAATCTTTAAATTCTAGGATATTATCGATCCATTAAATTTGAAATAAATACACCCCGTTAATGGATTGGACCGGCATTCTAAACTATATTCATTTTTTCATTAGTTCATTCCATATATTATGAAAATCCAATTATAATTTTATTTTATTTTTTTAAAGAATCTTGTTACATCGATTTTAGGCTTGAAAATTCACAAGTAAATTATTGATAATATCTTGGAAAAAGATGTTATCTTGTCCAAGAAAGAGATTACAAAATAAAATATTCTATCTACATATCTAGATATGAGAAATAATGGGTCCACATGACCTCAGATTAAGGGTGAACAAAAAATCGACCAAACTGCAAAATCGACCCAACTCACCGTTTAATTAGATAATTTGTTTAACCCAAATATAATGGACTGAGTTAGGATTTAAATTTTTTTAACCATTTCCAAACCCAACCCAACCCAAACATGATTTGTAAAATTGTGCTAATTAATTATAGTTCGTACATTAGTTATGGCTTCATTACCATTTTAACATGTCCGCGTCAAGATTTGAAATATGAGTTATCATATGGGGCTGCATCAATAGTCAATAACATGTGAAACGTTTTATATGTAATCTTAACAGACACACACTAAGATATTAGAGAGGGTTCATGCAGAAATAACTACATTTTTAGAGTCTAATTTCTATTTCATTTGGCCTTCATTTAGTATAAGTATTCCCGACAAGATATATTACCACAAGGTTAGGGACGCAAATGGGAGTTTTATTAAGTCGTTACACTGAATCAGAAAATATAATTATCTTCTTCATTTTAATGTTTAAAGTAGTTATCACGACTTTAATTGACCAGCTTAATATTTAGTAAATTGTGCTTAGTAGTTCAGTAAAATTGTATGGCCTAAACTGTTCCCAAATGTGGATCTTGGTAGCACTTTCAACGCCTTTTAACTCATTTTATTTTTATTTTTGCTTAAATATTTTCCTTTAGTGCCCGTTTGGTAAGTTAGATTTCATTTAAAATTCTAGATTTGATCAAATAACATGTTTGGATAAGCTAAAGAATTTGGATTTGGATTTTATTTGAAATTCAAGGCAATCAAATTTTAGTGTAAATATAGGAATTTGAAATGACAATTCAAATCATGTCATTTGAAATCTTTCATTTAAAATGAAATGCTTGTTTCCAAACAAGGCATTATGTAATTTGTTATGTCTAAATATTCGTAAAGCTTATATTAGACATGCATGTTTGGGGTAACCTTTATGTCAGTCTCCATCATGATTCATATTTAGATTACATGTTTAGAGCCCATAATAGGTAACGTTTACAAGGCACCGAAAGACACAATCAAGACAATGATTAATGTTCTCGTAGAATAATTATATTATGAATTATGATGTTATTGATGACCATAGGTTCCCTTAACGAATAGTTTTTTATATATAATTATTTAACCCATTTAGATTGACCAAAACCAATCCAAACCGATGTATAACGGGTAAGGTTCAGTTACATATTTATTTTCATTAGTTGGGTTGAAGTTTCCAAACGGATTTAATCGGGTGAAGTTGCAAAAACGCCTTTAACATCTCTTTAATCAGGTAGAGTTAAATGCCTAGTTCTTGAGATGATAGCACTCTCAAACATACAATTAAGAAGTCAGTGAAATAAAGGTGTTGGCACTTTGTGGGACAATTTATTATATAAGGTCTCAAAAACATATATTGAAAAAATAAATGTAACTTAAAGAGATGTTTAGAGAAATGTAATGGAGTGCGACATTTCTTCTCCCCGTAAACTGTTAATTTTAAAAAAAAACCCTACAAACACATGTTTAATTAGCATTTACCCAAATTCTATGTCAATACTATACAAGGAATACGTACCGAACAACCATTTTCATATACACATAAGTTTATATTGCGTTGATTAATGATCATACAAATATATATAAATTTATATATATATACTTGTTAAGTAGTCACATCGTGAAATTTTGTAATGAATACCCACAAGGTACGTTAACAAAGCAACACACGATGATATATACACAATGAATTTGTTAACTACACGTCATTACAATGAATTTAACAACCTTGTACTGACATTTTATAAGAGAATGCTGAAATTAGACCGAGACATTGTCGATTTCATATCTCAGTACATACACTTTTGCAGCACTTTTGAATTTCTACTTGATGTCAGTTGATATATTTGTTAAGTGTTTTGTTATCATCAAGTTAAACCCAAATTTATGCCTACAATTCTAGTAGACAAAATAGGGGGAGATTGTTAGGAATATATGTATTAGTTTGATGATAAGTTAAACAAAACACTTAAGTAGAAATCTGGTGTTTGTAGCCTCAACGGATAAGACCATTTTGGCTATCCGTTGATGGAGTAGCTTTACTTAGAAATAAGTTTATTATTGTAGCACATTTCAGTTTCTGTATTCAAGTTATAATTCTTAGATGTTGTGGGAAATTATAAGTCATGTTGACTACTAGTGGATATGCAAATAGGAGGGCTAACTATAAATATTTCATGCCTTGTAATTCTGTATAAATGAAGTAGTATCAACTGATAAGTTAAAGGCCTTCAACGGATAAGAAACAAAGCTTCAAGGATGTCTCTAAAGCTTAAGGAAACATCAACGATGAGCATCACGGATAAAGTCAATGCTAATGCATCAACGGATAAAACCTTCAACGGATGAAAGCTTCAACAGATGCTAAGTTCTATAACAGTTGACAGTGACAATTCCTAAGCTGACAAAGGCATATGGGTTGACAGAGACAATTGGAATGTGGCAGCCACTTGGAGGAATCAAGAAAATGCAGCATTTCCATTCTGGTGCAAACAAGGAAGTATTCAAAGATTCACAGATTATCCTAGATTGTATTGGATAGAGAAATGAAGAAGAAACATGTGAAGAATCTTTTCAATTGTATTTTATATTTTTATCTTCACTTGTAAAACTTGGTGATATATAAGCACTACAAGAAAAAAGGCTAAATTCGACCGAAAAAAATCGGCCGAATTTAGCTTAATTCAACTGCACGCAATCAAATTTACTTAATTTCGACCGATTTTGAATTGGTTGTAATAAAGGGAGTCGAATTTAGAGATTCAGTCATATTTAACTAAATTTAACCGACTTTACGACCGGATAAATACAACTGCTTAAATTCGACTGACAAAATTCAACCAAAGTCGATTGAATTTAAATTTTCAACTAAAATTTTAAAATCTCGCACAAAAATTTGAATTTTCTAGAAAATTTAAAAGGTCCCCCAAAAGTTCAATTCGACTATATGGTCTAAAATTCAATTTTAAATTCAACCTCCTCCGGTTGAATTAATTAAAAAAAGTTTTAAAAAAAATCTCATCGGAAATCAGAAAATTTACAGAATACGATTAGTCTTCCAGGATTCCGGGCATATTCTGGTAATCCAATTCAAATCAAATCTTATTTTAGTAGGCCACGAATATGGACATAAAACAACGAAAATGGACGTAAAACAAGCAACACATTATTCGGCCAAAAAGCAGCAAAAACTGCTGCTGTTCACTTTCATTTTACAACTTTTAACGTAAACTAATAACAATACAAATTGCTGCACTTTCCACATTTTAAAAAAACAACAATCACCACTAAAATAAAAAAATAACAATGACCGTAACAATTCATATAACAAACAAACCAGTGAAAGCTTCGTATTAAGATTCATAGACTTCCGATTCTGACTTCTCTGGAAACTATCATTTCACCAACCACAATATTGAATACAATATCATTCAAAATATTACTAACAAATGAAAAAAAATAGCAATATCTACACAACCAGATCCGTAGTGGCTTAAACAGTATAATGATTGCTACTATAATACACTAAATCTATCTCTTTTTCAGTTAAACATTTCATCAAACATGTTGAGTGCGCTACCCGGACTGATGAAAATTTACATTGTTGATGATGCTACTATAGACGCTCCCATTGCCTCATCTACTACCACATCCGTCCCGATACATACATCAATACACACACTATCGAAGAAAAAAGGGGTTACCTCGGGGTGAAGATAGATAAATAGAGAGAGAGATATATATAGAGAGAGATGGATATATAGGGAGAGAGGTATATAGAATCGAAGAATATACAAACCAAATTGAAGAGAGACATAGAGGAAAGACAGAGGTGGAGAGATTTGTAGCTATTTGAGAGCAGAGGCGCAGGGGATGTTGATGTCAAATAAGAATGAACTTTAGGGTTTAGAGCTTTTGATTTGTAGGGCCTGTGACTTGGGCTTTTAACATTCGGCCCGTGTAGGTAAATTAAAAAAAAGAAGAAATTGATTTAATTTTTGATTGATTTGTAGGGGCTGTGATTTAGGATTAGAAATGTTTTAATTAGACATACTTAGTGTATGTAATTTTTATTTTTATTATATTTTAATTGATGTAATATATTTTACTCGCATTCTCATTATGATGTTTTTAAAATTAATATGATAGAAGTAAAACATCTACACATTAATATTGTTGGGCCTGATTAAAAATATTATTATAGAGATACTATTCTTTAATAGAGGTTGACATATATATAAATTTCGAATTTTAAAAATAAATTAAAAATATTTATTATATATCTTGAATACAGAATTTAAAAGATATATCATAACTTTTTAAGAAGAATTACATAACATAATATCAAATACATTAACTAAAAATCGTACGGAAACAATTTTTTTCGATAATCAATTAATGCATTAATTAAAAATCATGTGGAATCTACAAGAATAATCAAAATTATAAATACTTATACGATTGGATTACTTTAAGAGAATTATATACTCTAATCCCATATCCATATTGTAAACATTAAATTTATAATCCCTAAATTATATATTCAACCATATAATCTACTTTAATGTAGCGACTAAGAACAATTTTATTATACAAAATAAATCATCCTAAATTAATGCAACAAATTAAATTGGTGTTTCGATTTTTTAAAAATATGTTTTATCGATCAAAACGTATGGATATCAATATATATTAGTTATAACCAAAGTTTTATATCAAAATAAATTTTATTTGGTTTGCCATTTGAAAAATCAAACATTAGTTTTAATAGTACAACTACCTAGTGTTTAGTCCTGAATAGGTGTTTCAATTTTTTTTAAAATATTTTTCATTGATCCAACCGTATGGATGTTAATAGACAAATATATTAGTAATATAACCAAAATTTTTTCATTGATCCAACCGTATGGATGTTTCAGATAAAAATAAGTTTATTTGGTTCCCCATTTTAATAGTCAAATATCAGTTTGACAAGTACAACTACCTAGTGTTTAGTCCTGAATTGGTATTTCGATCCAACTATACGGATGTCAATAGATATATACATTAGTGATATAACCGAAGTTTTTGTTCAGGATAATTTTATTTCGTTTTCCATTTCAACAGTCAGACATCAGTTTCACTTGTACAGCTAACTAGTGTCTAGTCCTGAATTGGTGTTTCGATTTTTTTAAAAATATTTTTTATCGGTAAAATATATGGATGTAAATTATATTAGTGATATAACGAAAATTTCAGATCAAAATAATTTTATTTGGTTTGTCATTTTAAAAGTCAAGTATCAGTTTGACTGGTACAACTACCTACTGTTTAGTCCTGAATTGGTGTTTCAATTTTTTGTAAAGTATTTTTCAACTATCTAACCTTATGGATGTCAATAAATATATATATTAGTGATATAATCAAAGTTTCGGATAAAAATAATTTTATTTGGTTCCCCATTTTAATAGTTAAACATCAGTACAACTATTTAGTGTTTAGTCCTGAATTGGTGTTTCATTTTTTTTAAAAATATCTTTCATCGATCCAACCATATGGATTTCAATAGATATATATATATATATATTGATATAACCAAAGTTTTAGTTCATGATAATTTTATTTTGTTTTCCATTTCAACAATGAGGCTTCAGTTTTACTTGTAACTAGTGTTTAGTCCTGAATGGTGTTTCAATTTTTTAAAAAATATTTTTCATAGATCAACTGTATGGATGTAAATTATATTAGTGATATAACCAAAATTTCAGATCAAAATTATTTTATTTGGTTTGTCATTTTAAAAGTCAAGTATCAATTTGACTAGTACAACTACCTAGTACAACTACCTACTGTTTAGTCATGAATTGGTGTTTCAATTTTTTTAAAAATATTTGTCAACTATCTAATCTTATGGATGTATATATATATATATATATATATATATAGTAACATAATCAAAATTTCAGATCAAAATAATTTTATTTGGTTTGTCATTTTAAAAGTCAAACATCAGTTTGACTATTACAACTACCTAGTGTTTAGTCCTAAATTTCAAAAATATTCTCTCCCATATTTATAATTCCAAAATATTCACTAACATTTAAATAAGTATTTTTATTAAAAATTAAAATTCTGAAAAAACCTAAATACAACCGAATTCAATTGAACTTCAAAAAGGGCGGGAAATTTCCCTCATTTTTTTCAAAAATTTAAAAGTGTGAGTAAATTTCCCGCCATTTTTAAATATAAAATTTAACATAAATCGGTTGAATTTAGGAGTGTCAAATAAATTATTTGGTGGGAAAATTCCCTCCACTTTTTAATTAGGGCTAAATTTGACTAGAAAAAAATTCGGTCGAATTTAGGGGCTAAATTCGACCGGTTAATTTCGACTTAATTTCGACCGTTTTAATTTCAACCGTTTTCGGTTAAAATTGGTCCTAAATATGACTGTTTGAATACGACCGTTTAAATTCGACCGAGTCGGTCGAATTTAGCCGTGTCCAAAGGATTCGACCGCCTGCGGTCGAATTTAACCCCAGTTGAATTTAAATCAGTTGTATTTAAGCCTATTTTTTTGTAGTGAAACCAAGTTGCAGCTAGTAATTAGAATGTGAATTTTCCAGAGCTGTTTAGAAATACATTGAGAGAAAATCATCTAGTTTGTACTAGGAAGCAGCTGTGATCAATTTCTTGAATCACAGATTTTCTGAAATAGCACATCTCTGGTGGAACAACAAATCCACCAGAAAAGTTTTTAAGTCTTTTGTGTTCTTTACATTTGTGTTTGAATATATATCTGTCTGCACCAGCTCAAAGTAATTCACACACACTTGTTCATCAAAACACATAGTCTTTGAAACTGCTCAAAACTTGAAAAAGTTTTGAGATTTACATTCAACCCCCCTTTGTAAATATCATTGTTAGTTCCTTGGGAATAACAATGTCCGATAAACAAATTCAAAATTTAAAGAAATTGACTTCTTTTGTTTTTAATTATCTATATTCTAGTTTAACATCCATTCTTTGTGGACATAAGATGTTATTTACTTTACTTTATATGTAAAATATTTTTGACATCCGTTTATAGTTATTATGTCATGATAATAGTGCTTTTTACATTATTCTCCGATGAATGTTCCTTTGCTTTTTTACATTTTACATCACATACATTTAATACCAAAGAATCAAACTAACTAAACTTGAATCATAAAATGATACTAACCAATTTGAGATCAAGTTACAATAGAACATAATTCAACATTCCATAACAAAAGCATCCACTATTATAACCCATTTACATCTATTTTTCCAATTCAAAACAAATATGTCAACCCATTTATATCTATTTTTCCAATTGAGAAACAAATATGTCAACCCATTTACATCCAACATCCTAAACAAAATATTTAACTAATTAATGATACCCAACTGACAAATTCCGATGACTCCAAACATAGCCACATTGGATATAGATACATCGTGAACTACCAAAATAATTACCACAAAAATACTTCACGGTCATTTAAATATCTTAACCGAGATATTCGTGTTGCTGCTGTTTAGAACTCCTTGAAAATCAAATTTGTACAGCTGATTAGTTAATCCTTTATTCTATATAATAATTTTGAATTAGACCATCAACATGGTATCTTAAAAATATAATAATGAAGATATACTCCAACTTCAGAAATACCCTAATATTAATAACCTTTTAAACAATGGAAGCTATACAAGTTTAGAGAAACTTATTTAGCCCATCCTCATAAATAATATCACGCAAATAAAAAGACAAAAATGATTAATAAATATTTCTGCACTCATCGGAATACAAGTGAGCTGAGTAGAGGCTTGGCTGTTACATCCAAGAACATGGATCAGAATTGGCTGTTACGTCGAAGAATATGAATTAGGCACACAAGTGCATTTTTATTTGGGCATGTACATATAACATAAATTATTATTAAAATTCAATTAAATTAAAAAGTGAAACAACCTGGTACCAACGACATCAGAGCAAGTGAACAAAGTAACCAACAAAATCTAAGGAAACAATTAGATAATTGGAACAAAACCAAGGGCCTGGCCATAAAACTATGATTGTAGATAGTTACATGTAGAAATAAAATTAATTTTTACACCCTATTTTAGGTAGGAATCAGTAGATATGATAATTTAGGTACATCTAAATTAGTATAGACAACAAATAGGTATGCATATTTGTTGATCTTTTTATAAGAGACTAATTACCTCAGTGTCATCTATCCTCAAGCAACTACCTTGTATATCTTTCAAGTAGATAATGTAATTCTCGGAGAAATATGCATTAAGCATATCTATGCACAACAACATCATCTCGAATGTATAGCGAGGGATATCATCTGCTCGGGTCGGAAACGGAATCAAATCCAGAATCTTCGAGAAAGTAATACACTTAACTTATTTATCTTTTCATAATTTCCTTCCTGAGAAAGAAAAAATTATGATTTTGAATAGGCTATTAAATAATCGAGAAACTCAACAAATTTATATATAAATAAGCAACGGCTCTGCAACTAGACCAGTTAGAAGGGGATTACGACGAAACATGGTAATTGCCACAACTATCTCTATTTAGAGCCATCTTTGCTCAGTCATCATTTACAATGACTTAACCAAAGTTGGCTCTTGATTTCACAGAGCTGGCTCTTGCTTAGACCCGTCACTGCTTATTTATCATATATATACTACCTGGGCGATTTTTAGGCTTTAGGAAGTGGATTTAGACGCTTTAGTCTCTACCAAGCTCTGCCATTACTGATGATTCCTGTTTTTCATTTCCTTTAATATATTTGTAAGTTTTATTGAGTCAATATCATCATACCACTACAAAAAAATAGGACAAAAACCGACCAACTAAATTGGACCGTTTTAAGCCAAAATGGTTGGTTTAAAGAATAAAACAGACGAACTTCAGTGGTCGGTTTAAGACAGGTCGGTTATGAGATTTAGTGGTTAAGCCATCAAAACCGACCAGAAACACTGTCAGTTATGTTCATTTGCACAAAACAAATGTGTGAGGGCCACTTATACAATGTAACCGTGTGCACACGTGGTGCCATGTCATCAGACTAAAACCGATCACGGACGGTCGTTATGTTTGTGATGCTAGATGTTGACTGAAAGTCAAAACCGACCGTAGTCAAAAGGTGCACAATGGTCGGTTTAAAATAAGAAGCCAACTTAAATAAACATAACCGACCGTTCTAGAACCGACCATCCTACTAAGGAGATGGTCAGTTTTATGAAGAAGGTGGTCGGTTATGTGTCCCGGTGGTCAGTTTTCTGGGAATTATTATGATAAAATACGGTCGGTTATGTCTGTTTTCGGTTAGTTTGAGGCTAAATTTACAAAAAAAATTGCAGGTTCTCTGTAGTGCCATTCAAAACCAATCCAATTCAAGACAAATGCATTAAAATTCAGTAATCAATACAAAACCACTCTAATTCAATCAAACAACAAAACCAATCAATAAAATTCATAAACTACCTCAAATCATTCACAAACACTACTATAATGTCATAAACCATAATATATCCATTCAAACAAAAATGTTAAGTCCGATAACCGGAGCATCAAACCGCAAAGTATTACGAACCAAAACATTAAACGACAAATTTTCACTACAAATGAGAATCATCCCATAAACGATAAAGTTATACATTACAATCATCTTATAAACGACAAATATTAACTAACCCAACAAGGAAACTTCGGATGATTCACCTTCTTCATCCTCCTGCCACCATCCCCATCGATATCATCAACATCCTCATCATCCGTGACCTCATCCTCGGATGTATAATCCTTATCATCTTTCAAAACACGCCGATTGTTTTCCTATATGCACAAGTATAAACTAAATAAAAAGAAGAAACAAATTAATTAAAATGAAAACAAATAATTAAACAATAGAATTAGTTTATACCTTAGCAACATGAGCTTCGATTTTCTGGACGATATCTTCAACCAGAGTCCCAACAATGTGTACAATCTCACCACAAATTAGGCTATTCCATTGCAATCTTTGACTTGTTTCAGAGGATGGATCCGAGGCCTCAAGAGCAGTACGTGCAAATATGGCTATCTCCTCATCGGATAGTTGGTGAGCGAACTGATTTGGATTAGCACGAATCTCCGTAAGCATATTTCTCACCATTGTCGGGGATGGCTTCACATTGTCTAGGAGCGAATGATGATGAGCCGACTTTATTTTGGGTGGAATCTCGATAGTGGGTAATTAATGTAGGCAAGAGATCGGTGGCTCAAGCATTGGGGAATCCAACAAATAATTTTTCTTTGGCTTTGTATCTTCGAGGACCCCCAATGCTTCCATCCACCAATCCCAGGACTAATCTCTATCACCCGTTTGTGTCACCTCCAAGGACATACGCTAAAAAATAGCGGCATATCATTCCTACACAATTTTCAAGCTTCATTGGAACATTTAAAATATAAAAGCTTAAAATAAAAATGAGAATGCACATGTAGACTAAAAAAAATCAATATTACCGTAATGCACATGGCAACCGGAGTAGTGTAGACAGGATTTTCCTGATTGAATCCAACTTTCATATGAGACTTATCCCACACCTCAAGTCTAGTCGGTTTCTTCTTATTTTTGTTCATCATTACCTTTTAAAATATTAAATAACTTATATTAGCACATTCTTAGTTGATAATATTAAATGAAATAAACGTGTATGTGTCTGTGTGTATGCCTGAAAGAAGAAATATCATTACCTCTTGCACTTTGTTAAATTACCGAGTACCGGAACTATGCAATCATTCAACTTGTTAGCGGTTAGCAGATCCCCAATGACCTATGTAAGTGCCCTTCATTTGTCTCCCAATACTTTAAAAGATCTTTTGAAAAAGCAAAGGACCAATAGGGCGGCTTTAAAGACAACTTTGAAACACCCTCTTCTTTTGCTTTTCTCACAACTCCTTCTTTAAGCTCATTGATTATCCTTTTGATTTTCACCTTGATGTGATCTTTGACTATTTTTCTTTTTTTGAACGACTTTGCCCCTTAAGATGTCTATAATATTTCTAAAATTTACAACAAAACTTAGGGATAAATGCATCGTAAAATCAAGAAACAAATGCAAACAAAAATGGGGTTTTTAACTTACTTGAAACTCTAAAACCCTTGCATTTAACCAATAGGGATTATGTTCTTAATGTCGGTAAAATTATAAAGCCCAATAGGCCACTTCTCCCGAATCATGCTCAACAAAGTCTTTTTAGCGGTATCATTTTCAATGGTATATATTAAAAAATAATGAACTTAATCATATGAGGACAATTGTAAGTACAACAATATATAAAAAAATGTAATTTAAAAACGCATTTAACTTATTGTCCATCGGAGATATCAATGTGATATGGCTCTAATGACGGTTTTTCTCCATAGATTCTACTTGATTGTGATCGAGGTCGCCTTCCTGGCCACTCTCGTTCTTCAGCAGGTGTCATGTGTTTAGTCGGATCATTCGGGTCCGAATCTCAAAGTCCCCTTGTCATTTCCCTTTCTCTTTGCTTCACACTGTCCTTAGCACCTTTTCCATTGCCCTAACTAGTACCTTTTTCATTGCCCTTGCTAGCATTTTCCATTTCCCTTTCCCTTTCCTTTTTCTTTTTCAACTCCTTCCCCTTGCCTTTCCTTGCCATCGTAAACAATACCATTGTAATCAAGATCATAGGTAGCATCCAAGCAAAAAGATCCTAAAATGAAAAATATAAGAATATATTAGCACAAATTACGAACATACAAATGATTCCAGCAAATCGATGATAAAATTGATTCCACCAAATCGATGATAACAATGCCTAAAAAATGTATGCACTAAGTCACATAATTGAGTTGCATCAATAATACATTAAACACAACACATACATAAAAATGCATATAAAATCACATCACATAAAATGCATATAACATGATTACACCAAATCTACGATAAAAAATAATCAACTTAAACCATTACAATATTATCCAAAATTACACAAAATCATCAAATCAAATCAATCTAATTTCACTATATATTCAACAAATTAAAGCTTCAAAACTCACATATAAGGTGCAATTACAAACTTCAATTACGAAATGAAATTACAAGAGCGTAAAGAGCAAACCCCTAAAAGTTAACCCTAAAAATAGATTTATTACTTATACATATATCAACAAACTGACAAAAATCCCAAGATTGTACATATACTTATATTCAACAAACCGACCAAAATGAAGAACATTTTTCTTGCAAAAAACTCATCAAAACTGAAAAAATATGATTTGAACTTCGATTTGAAGTGAAAAAGTTCAATTTAAACTTCATAATTTACACACACAAAAACATATATATAAGTTTGATTCACAGATTTACATACACAAAGCACACACACATACTTCGAGTGAAAAATATAATCGAGTGAAATATACTCACATTGAGAGAGAAACATGAGGAATAGAGAGGAGATTTGAGGTCGAAGCCCGATTTCTTTGTTAATTTTGAGCGATACTTCGTTGATTTTAGTTTAATCTACTTTGATTTTGCGTGAAAATAAGAGGGAAAAATGAGATAGAAGAAAAATGAAGCGTTTTTTTTTTTAAATTTTTATATTAAGGTTTAAAACGCGACATAGTGGTCGGTTTTAGTGTTGGAAC
>NW_027420060.1:0-35152 GCF_009905375.1 Apium graveolens
GCATTAATAGGTGGTAAGGATGTCAAACTGGATGCATATGATGTTACATGTTAATTTACCATATATGATGGCAAGTGCTCTATAGGTGCAAAGTGACTCTAATATGGTGATGTCACTTACATGATTGATTAGAGCCAAAATGTGCCCAAAATTGACTTGTAGGAAAGGGGTACCAAAAGTGGTTAAAGGATTTCAATTGCATGTTACATGATTGTTCATTTAAATCAATATATGGGGAAAGTGACTCTTATAGGGTGCAAAGTGACTCTATATGGTGAAAGGTGACTTACATGGTTGATTAGAACCAAAATGTGGAACAAAATTGACCTGTATGAAAGTGGAATTAGAGGTGTAAAAGGATGTCAATTCAGATGTATATGAATGTTAACATGTTAATTATACAAATAGATTGTGGAAAGTGACTCATATAGGGTGCATGACTCGATATGGTGAAAAGTGACTTACATGTAATTAGAACCAAATGTGGACCAAAATTGAATTGTATGAATGTGGCACTAGAGGTGGTAAAGGATTCCTAATTGGATGTATAGAGTTTACATGTTAATTGTACCAATATATGTGGCAAGTGACTCTTAAGTGCAAGTGACTCTAATATGGTGATAATAGGGAAAGTGACTCTTGTTGGGTGCAAATTGACTCTAATATGTGAAAAGTGACTGACATGGTTGATTAGAGCCAAAATGTTGGGAATCAAATTAACTAGTATGAAAGTGGCATTAATAGGTGGTAAGAGGATGTCAAACTGGATGCATATGATGTTAACATGTTAATTTACCAATAGATGGCAAGTGACTCTTATAAGGTGCAAAGTGACTCTAATATGGTGATTAGTCACTTACATGATTGATTAGAGCCAAAATGTGGCCCAAAATTGACTTGTAGGAAGGGGTACCAAAAGGTGGTTAAAGGATGTTTAATTGCATGTACATGATGTTAACATGTTAATTGTATCAATATATGGGGAAAGTGACTCTTATAGGTGCAAAGTGACTCTAATATGGTGAAAGTACTTACATGGTTGATTAGAACCAAAATGTGGAACAAATTGACCTGTATGAAAGTGGAATTAAGAGGTGGTAAAAGGATGTCAATTCATATGTTATGATGTTAACATGTTAATTATACAAATAGATTGTGGAAAGTGACTCATATAGGGTGCAAATGACTCGAATATGGTGAAAAGTGACTTACATGGTTAATTAAACCAAATGTGGACCAAAATTGAATTGTATGAATGTGGCACTAAGAGGTGGTAAAAGGATTCCTAATTGGATGTATGATGTTAACATGTTAATTGTACCAATATATGATGGCAAGTGACTCTTATAAGGTGCAAAGTGACTCTAATATGGTGATAAGTCACTTACATGATTGATTAGAGCCAAAATGTTGCACAAAATTGACTTGTAGGAAAGGGGTACCAAAAGGTGGTTAAGGATGTTTAATTGCATGTACATGATGTTAACATGTTAATTGTATCAATATATAGGGAAAGTGACTCTTATAGGGTGCAAAGTGACTCTAATATGGTGAAAAGTGACTGACATGTTGATTAGAGCCAAAATGTGGAATCAAATTAACTAGTATGAAAGTGGCTTAATAGGTGGTAAGAGGATGTCAAACTGGATGCATATGATGTTAATGTTAATTTACCAATATATGGCAAGTGACTCTTATAAGGTGCAAAGTGACTCTAATATGGTGATTAGTCACTTACATGATTGATTAGAGCCAAAATGTGGCCCAAAATTGACTTGTAGGAAAGGGTACCAAAAGGTGGTTAAAGGATGTTTAATTGCATGTACATGATGTTAACATGTTAATTTATCAATATGGGGAAGTGACTCTTATAGGTGCAAAGTGACTCTAATATGGTGAAAAGTGACTTACATGGTTGATTAGAACCAAAATGTGGAACAAAATTGACCTGTATGAAAGTGGAATTAAGAGGGGTAAAAGGATGTCAATTCAGATGTATATGATGTTAACATGTTAATTATACAAATAGATTGTGGAAAGTGACTCATATAGGGTGCAAAATGACTCGAATATGGTGAAAAGTGACTTACATGGTTAATTATAACCAAAAGTGGACCAAAATTGAATTGTATGAATGTGGCACTAAGAGGTGGTAAAAGGATTCCTAATTGGATGTATATGATGTTAACATGTTAATTGTACCAATATATGATGGCAAGTGACTCTTATAAGGTGCAAAGTGACTCTAATATGGTGATAAGTCACTTACATGATTGATTAGAGCCAAAATGTTGCACAAAATTGACTTGTAGGAAAGGGGTACCAAAAGGTGGTTAAAGGATGTTTAATTGCATGTACATGATGTTAACATGTTAATTGTATCAATATAGGGAAAGTGACTCTTATAGGGTGCAAAGTGACTCTAATATGGTGAAAAGTGACTGACATGGTTGATTAGAGCCAAAATGTGGAATCAAATTAACTAGTATGAAAGTGGCATTAATAGGTGGTAAGAGGATGTCAAACTGGATGCATATGATGTTAACATGTTAATTTACCAATATACGATGGCAAGTGACTCTTATAGGTGCAAAGTGACTCTAATATGGTGATTAGTCACTTACATGATTGATTAGAGCCAAAATGTGGCCCAAAATTGACTTGTAGGAAAGGGGTACCAAAGGTGGTTAAAGGATGTTTAATTGCATGTACATGATGTTAACATGTTAATTGTATCAATATATGGGGAAAGTGACTCTTATAGGGTGCAAAGTGACTCTAATATGGTGAAAAGTGACTTACATGGTTGATTAGAACCAAAATGTGGAACAAATTGACCTGTATGAAAGTGGAATTAAGAGGTGGTAAAAGGATGTCAATTCAGATGTATATGATGTTAACATGTTAATTATACAAATAGATTGTGGAAAGTGACTCATATAGGGTGCAAAATGACTCGAATATGGTGAAAAGTGACTTACATGGTTAATTATAACCAAAATGTGGACCAAAATTGAATTGTATGAATGTGGCACTAAGAGGTGGTAAAGGATTCCTAATTGGATGTATATGATGTTAACATGTTAATTGTACCAATATATGATGGCAAGTGACTCTTATAAGGTGCAAAGTGACTCTAATATGGTGATAAGTCACTTACATGATTGATTAGAGCCAAAATGTTGCACAAAATTGACTTGTAGGAAAGGGGTACCAAAAGGTGGTTAAAGGATGTTTAATTGCATGTACATGATGTTAACATGTTAATTGTATCAATATATAGGGAAAGTGACTCTTATAGGGTGCAAAGTGACTCTAATATGGTGAAAAGTGACTGACATGGTTATTAGAGCCAAAATGTGGAATCAAATTAACTAGTATGAAAGTGGCATTAATAGGTGGTAAGAGGATGTCAAACTGGATGCATATGATGTTAACATGTTAATTTACCAATATAGATGGCAAGTGACTCTTATAAGGTGCAAAGTGACTCTAATATGGTGATTAGTCACTTACATGATTGATTAGAGCCAAAATGTGGCCCAAAATTGACTTGTAGGAAAGGGGTACCAAAAGGTGGTTAAAGGATGTTTAATTGCATGTACATGATGTTAACATGTTAATTGTATCAATATATGGGGAAAGTGACTCTTATAGGGTGCAAAGTGACTCTAATATGGTGAAAAGTGACTTACATGGTTGATTAGAACCAAAATGTGGAACAAAATTGACCTGTATGAAAGTGGAATTAAGAGGTGGTAAAAGGATGTCAATTCAGATGTATATGATGTTAACATGTTAATTATACAAATAGATTGTGGAAAGTGACTCATATAGGGTGCAAAATGACTCGAATATGGTGAAAAGTGACTTACATGGTTAATTATAACCAAAATGTGGACCAAAATTGAATTGTATGAATGTGGCACTAAGAGGTGGTAAAAGGATTCCTAATTGGATGTATATGATGTTAACATGTTAATTGTACCAATATATGATGGCAAGTGACTCTTATAAGGTGCAAAGTGACTCTAATATGGTGATAAGTCACTTACATGATTGATTAGAGCCAAAATGTTGCACAAATTGACTTGTAGGAAAGGGGTACCAAAAGGTGGTTAAAGGATGTTTAATTGCATGTACATGATGTTAACATGTTAATTGTATCAATATATAGGGAAAGTGACTCTTATAGGGTGCAAAGTGACTCTAATATGGTGAAAAGTGACTGACATGGTTGATTAGAGCCAAAATGTGGAATCAAATTAACTAGTATGAAAGTGGCATTAATAGGTGGTAAGAGGATGTCAAACTGGATGCATATGATGTTAACATGTTAATTTACCAATATGATGGCAAGTGACTCTTATAGGTGCAAAGTGACTCTAATATGGTGATTAGTCACTTACATGATTGATTAGAGCCAAAATGGCCCAAAATTGACTTGTAGGAAAGGGGTACCAAAAGGTGGTTAAAGGATGTTTAATTGCATGTACATGATGTTAACATGTTAATTGAATATATGGGGAAAGTGACTCTTATAGGGTGCAAAGTGACTCTAATATGGTGAAAAGTGACTTACATGGTTGATTAGAACCAAAATGTGGAACAAAATTGACCTGTATGAAAGTGGAATTAAGAGGTGGTAAAAGGATGTCAATTCAGATGTATATGATGTTAACATGTTAATTATACAAATAGATTGTGGAAAGTGACTCATATAGGGTGCAAAATGACTCGAATATGGTGAAAAGTGACTTACATGGTTAATTATAACCAAAATGTGGACCAAAATTGAATTGTATGAATGTGGCACTAAGAGGTGGTAAAAGGATTCCTAATTGGATGTATATGATGTTAACATGTTAATTGTACCAATATGATGGCAAGTGACTCTTATAAGGTGCAAAGTGACTCTAATATGGTGATAAGTCACTTACATGATTGATTAGAGCCAAAATGTTGCACAAAATTGACTTGTAGGAAAGGGGTACCAAAAGGTGGTTAAAGGATGTTTAATTGCATGTACATGATGTTAACATGTTAATTGTATCAATATATAGGGAAAGTGACTCTTATAGGGTGCAAAGTGACTCTAATATGGTGAAAAGTGACTGACATGGTTGATTAGAGCCAAAATGTGGAATCAAATTAACTAGTATGAAAGTGGCATTAATAGGTGGTAAGAGGATGTCAAACTGGATGCATATGATGTTAACATGTTAATTTACCAATATATGATGGCAAGTGACTCTTATAAGGTGCAAAGTGACTCTAATATGGTGATTAGTCACTTACATGATTGATTAGAGCCAAAATGTGGCCCAAAATTGACTTGTAGGAAAGGGGTACCAAAAGGTGGTTAAAGGATGTTTAATTGCATGTACATGATGTTAACATGTTAATTGTATCAATATATGGGGAAAGTGACTCTTATAGGGTGCAAAGTGACTCTAATATGGTGAAAAGTGACTTACATGGTTGATTAGAACCAAAATGTGGAACAAAATTGACCTGTATGAAAGTGGAATTAAGAGGTGGTAAAAGGATGTCAATTCAGATGTATATGATGTTAACATGTTAATTATACAAATAGATTGTGGAAAGTGACTCATATAGGGTGCAAAATGACTCGAATATGGTGAAAAGTGACTTACATGGTTAATTATAACCAAAATGTGGACCAAAATTGAATTGTATGAATGTGGCACTAAGAGGTGGTAAAAGGATTCCTAATTGGATGTATATGATGTTAACATGTTAATTGTACCAATATATGATGGCAAGTGACTCTTATAAGGTGCAAAGTGACTCTAATATGGTGATAAGTCACTTACATGATTGATTAGAGCCAAAATGTTGCACAAATTGACTTGTAGGAAAGGGGTACCAAAAGGTGGTTAAAGGATGTTTAATTGCATGTACATGATGTTAACATGTTAATTGTATCAATATATAGGGAAAGTGACTCTTATAGGGTGCAAAGTGACTCTAATATGGTGAAAAGTGACTGACATGGTTGATTAGAGCCAAAATGTGGAATCAAATTAACTAGTATGAAAGTGGCATTAATAGGTGGTAAGAGGATGTCAAACTGGATGCATATGATGTTAACATGTTAATTTACCAATATATGATGGCAAGTGACTCTTATAAGGTGCAAAGTGACTCTAATATGGTGATTAGTCACTTACATGATTGATTAGAGCCAAAATGTGGCCCAAAATTGACTTGTAGGAAAGGGGTACCAAAAGGTGGTTAAAGGATGTTTAATTGCATGTACATGATGTTAACATGTTAATTGTATCAATATATGGGGAAAGTGACTCTTATAGGGTGCAAAGTGACTCTAATATGGTGAAAAGTGACTTACATGGTTGATTAGAACCAAAATGTGGAACAAAATTGACCTGTATGAAAGTGGAATTAAGAGGTGGTAAAAGGATGTCAATTCAGATGTATATGATGTTAACATGTTAATTATACAAATAGATTGTGGAAAGTGACTCATATAGGGTGCAAAATGACTCGAATATGGTGAAAAGTGACTTACATGGTTAATTAGAACCAAAATGTGGACCAAAATTGAATTGTATGAATGTGGCACTAAGAGGTGGTAAAAGGATTCCTAATTGGATGTATATGATGTTAACATGTTAATTGTACCAATATATGATGGCAAGTGACTCTTATAAGGTGCAAAGTGACTCTAATATGGTGATAAGTCACTTACATGATTGATTAGAGCCAAAATGTTGCACAAAATTGACTTGTAGGAAAGGGGTACCAAAAGGTGGTTAAAGGATGTTTAATTGCATGTACATGATGTTAACATGTTAATTGTATCAATATATAGGGAAAGTGACTCTTATAGGGTGCAAAGTGACTCTAATATGGTGAAAAGTGACTGACATGGTTGATTAGAGCCAAAATGTGGAATCAAATTAACTAGTATGAAAGTGGCATTAATAGGTGGTAAGAGGATGTCAAACTGGATGCATATGATGTTAACATGTTAATTTACCATATATGATGGCAAGTGACTCTTATAAGGTGCAAAGTGACTCTAATATGGTGATTAGTCACTTACATGATTGATTAGAGCCAAAATGTGGCCCAAAATTGACTTGTAGGAAAGGGGTACCAAAAGGTGGTTAAAGGATGTTTAATTGCATGTACATGATGTTAACATGTTAATTGTATCAATATATGGGGAAAGTGACTCTTATAGGGTGCAAAGTGACTCTAATATGGTGAAAAGTGACTTACATGGTTGATTAGAACCAAAATGTGGAACAAAATTGACCTGTATGAAAGTGGAATTAAGAGGTGGTAAAAGGATGTCAATTCAGATGTATATGATGTTAACATGTTAATTATACAAATAGATTGTGGAAAGTGACTCATATAGGGTGCAAAATGACTCGAATATGGTGAAAAGTGACTTACATGGTTAATTAAACCAAAATGTGGACCAAAATTGAATTGTATGAATGTGGCACTAAGAGGTGGTAAAAGGATTCCTAATTGGATGTATATGATGTTAACATGTTAATTGTACCAATATGATGGCAAGTGACTCTTATAAGGTGCAAAGTGACTCTAATATGGTGATAAGTCACTTACATGATTGATTAGAGCCAAAATGTTGCACAAAATTGACTTGTAGGAAAGGGGTACCAAAAGGTGGTTAAAGGATGTTTAATTGCATGTACATGATGTTAACATGTTAATTGTATCAATATATAGGGAAAGTGACTCTTATAGGGTGCAAAGTGACTCTAATATGGTGAAAAGTGACTGACATGGTTGATTAGAGCCAAAATGTGGAATCAAATTAACTAGTATGAAAGTGGCATTAATAGGTGGTAAGAGGATGTCAAACTGGATGCATATGATGTTAACATGTTAATTACCAATATACGATGGCAAGTGACTCTTATAAGGTGCAAAGTGACTCTAATATGGTGATTAGTCACTTACATGATTGATTAGAGCCAAATGTGGCCCAAAATTGACTTGTAGGAAAGGGGTACCAAAAGGTGGTTAAAGGATGTTTAATTGCATGTACATGATGTTAACATGTTAATTGTATCATATATGGGGAAAGTGACTCTTATAGGGTGCAAAGTGACTCTAATATGGTGAAAAGTGACTTACATGGTTGATTGAACCAAAATGTGGACAAAATTGACCTGTATGAAAGTGGAATTAAGAGGTGGTAAAAGGATGTCATTCGATGTATATGATGTTAACATGTTAATTATACAAATAGATTGTGGAAAGTGACTCATATAGGGTGCAAAATGACTCGAATATGGTGAAAAGTGACTTACATGGTTAATTATAACCAAAATGTTGGACCAAATTGAATTGTATGAATGTGGCACTAAGAGGTGGTAAAAGGATTCCTAATTGGATTGTATATGATGTTAACATGTTAATTGTACCAATATATGATGGCAAGTGACTCTTATAAGGTGCAAAGTGACTCTAATATGGTGATAAGTCACTTACATGATTGATTAGAGCCAAAATGTTGCACAAAATTGACTTGTAGGAAAGGGGTACCAAAAGGTGGTTAAGGTGTTTAATTGCATGTACATGATGTTAACATGTTAATTGTATCAATATATA
Organism: Apium graveolens; assembly: GCF_009905375.1. Classification (NCBI taxonomy): domain Eukaryota; kingdom Viridiplantae; phylum Streptophyta; class Magnoliopsida; order Apiales; family Apiaceae; genus Apium; species Apium graveolens. The sequence continues at coordinate 8,638 of NW_027420060.1, forward strand.
GGGAAAGTGACTCTTATAGGGTGCAAAGTGACTCTAATATGGTGAAAAGTGACTGACATGGTTGATTAGAGCCAAAATGTGGAATCAAATTAACTAGTATGAAAGTGGCATTAATAGGTGGTAAGAGGATGTCAAACTGGATGCATATGATGTTAACATGTTAATTTACCAATATATGATGGCAAGTGACTCTTATAAGGTGCAAAGTGACTCTAATATGGTGATTAGTCACTTACATGATTGATTAGAGCCAAAAGTGGCCCAAAATTGACTTGTAGGAAAGGGGTACCAAAAGGTGGTTAAAGGATGTTTAATTGCATGTACATGATGTTAACATGTTAATTGTATCAATATATGGGGAAAGTGACTCTTATAGGGTGCTAAAGTGACTCTAATATGGTGAAAAGTGACTTACATGGTTGATTAGAACCAAAATGTGGAACAAAATTGACCTGTATGAAAGTGGAATTAAGAGTTGGTAAAAGGATGTCAATTCAGATGTATATGATGTTAACATGTTAATTATACAAATAGATTGTGGAAAGTGACTCATATAGGGTGCAAAATGACTCGAATATGGTGAAAAGTGACTTACATGGTTAATTATAACCAAATGTGGACCAAAATTGAATTGTATGAATGTGGCACTGAGAGGTGGTAAAAGGATTCCTAATTGGATGTATATGATGTTAACATGTTAATTGTACCAATATATGATGGCAAGTGACTCTTATAAGGTGCAAAGTGACTCTAATATGGTGATAAGTCACTTACATGATTGATTAGAGCCAAAATGTTGCACAAAATTGACTTGTAGGAAAGGGGTACCAAAAGGTGGTTAAAGGATTGTTAATTGCATGTACATGATGTTAACATGTTAATGTATCAATATATAGGAAAGTGACTCTTATAGGGTGCAAAGTGACTCTAATAATGGTGAAAGTGACTGACATGGTTGATTAGAGCCAAAATGTGGAATCAAATTAACTAGTATGAAAGTGGCTTAATAGGTGGTAAGAGGATGCAAACTGATGCATATGATGTTACATATTAATTTACCAATATATGATGCCAAGTGACTCTTATAATGGTGCAAAGTGACTCTACTATGGTGATTAGGTCACTTACAGGATTGATTAGAGCCAAAATGTGGCCCAAAATTGGACGATTGTAGGAAAAGGGTTACCAAAAGGTGGTTAAAGGATGTTTAATTGCATGTACATGATGTTAACATGTTAATTGTATCAATATATGGGGAAAGTGACTCTTATAGGGTGTAAAGTGACTCTAATATGGTGAAAAGTGACTTACATGGTTGATTAGAACCAAAATGGGACCAAATTGACCTGTATGAAGTGGAACTTAAGAGGTGGTAAAAGGATGTCAATTCAGATAGTATATGATGTTAACATGTTAATTATACAAATAGATTGTGGAAAGTGACTCATATAGGGTGCAAAATGACTCGAATATGGTGAAAAGTGACTTACATGGTTAATTATAACCAAAATGTTGACCAAAATTGAATTGTATGAATGTGGCACTAAGAGGGTGGTAAAAGGATCCTAATTGGATGTATATATGATGTTAACATGTTAATTGTACCAATATATGATGGCAAGTGACTCTTATAAGGTGCAAAGTGACTCTAATATGGTGATAAGTCCTTACATGATTGATTAGAGCCAAAATGTTGCACAAAATTGACTTGTAGGAAAGGGGTACCAAAAGGTGGTTAAAGGATGTTTAATTGCATGTACATGATGTTAACATGTAATTGTATCAATATATAGGGAAAGTGACTCTTATAGGGTGCAAAGTGACCTCTAATATGGTGAAAAGTGACTGACATGGTTGATTAGAGCCAAAATGTGGAATCAAATTAACTAGTATGAAAGTGGCATTAATAGGTGGTAGGAGGATGTCAAACTGGATGCATATGATGTTAACATGTTAATTTACCAATATATGATGGCAAGTGACTCTTATAAGTGCAAAGTGACTCTAATATGGTGATTAGTCACTTACATGATTGATTAGAGCCAAAATGTGGCCCAAAATTGACTTGTAGGAAAGGGGTACCAAAAGGTGGTTAAAGGATGTTTTAATTGCATGTACATGATGTTAACATGTTAATTGTATCAATATATGGGGAAAGTGACTCTTATAGGGTGCAAAGGTGACTCTAATATGGTGAAAAGTGACTTACATGGTTGATTAGAACCAAAATGTGGAACAAAATTGACCTGTATGAAAGTGGAATTAAGAGGTGGTAAAAGGATGTCAATTTAGATGTATATGATGTTAAAATGTTAATTATACAAATAGATTGTGGAAAGTGACTCATATAGGGTGCAAAATGACTCGAATATGGTGAAAAGTGACTTACATGGTTAATTAGAACCAAATGTGGACCAAAATTGAATTGTATGAATGTGGCACTAAGAGGTGGTAAAAGGATTCCTAATTGGATGTATATGATGTTAACATGTTAATTGTACCAATATATGATGGCAAGTGACTCTTATAAGGTGCAAAGTGACTCTAATATGGTGATAAGTCACTTACATGATTGATTAGAGCCAAAATGTTGCACAAAATTGACTTGTAGGAAAGGGGTACCAAAAGGTGGTTAAAGGATGTTTAATTGCATGTACATGATGTTAACATGTTAATTGTATCAATATATAGGGAAAGTGACTCTTATAGGGTGCAAAGTGACTCTAATATGGTGAAAAGTGACTGACATGGTTGATTAGAGCCAAAATGTGGAATCAAATTAACTAGTATGAAAGTGGCATTAATAGGTGGTAAGAGGATGTCAAACTGGATGCATATGATGTTAACATGTTAATTTACCAATATATGATGGCAAGTGACTCTTATAAGGTGCAAAGTGACTCTAATATGGTGATTAGTCACTTACAGGATTGATTAGAGCCAAAATGTGGCCCAAAATTGACTTGTAGGAAAGGGGTACCAAAAGGTGGTTAAAGGATGTTTAATTGCATGTACATGATGTTAACATGTTAATTGTATCAATATATGGGGAAAGTGACTCTTATAGGGTGCAAAGTGACTCTAATATGGTGAAAAGTGACTTACATGGTTGATTAGAACCAAAATGTGGAACAAAATTGACCTGTATGAAAGTGGAATTAAGAGGTGGTAAAAGGATGTCAATTCAGATGTATATGATGTTAACATGTTAATTATACAAATAGATTGTGGAAAGTGACTCATATAGGGTGCAAAATGACTCGAATATGGGTGAAAAGTGAACTTACATGGTTAATTATAACCAAAATGTGGACCAAAATTGAATTGTATGAATGTGGCACTAAGAGGTGGTAAAAGGATTCCTAATTGGATGTATATGATGTTAACATGTTAATTGTACCAATATATGATGGCAAGTGACTCTTATAAGGTGCAAAGTGACTCTAATATGGTGATAAGTCACTTACATGATTGATTAGAGCCAAAATGTTGCACAAATTGACTTGTAGGAAAGGGGTACCAAAAGGTGGTTAAAGGATGTTTAATTGCATGTACATGATGTTAACATGTTAATTGTAATCAATATATAGGGAAAGTGACTCTTATAGGGTGCAAAGTGACTCTAATATGGTGAAAAGTGACTGACATGGTTGATTAGAGCCAAAATGTGGAATCAAATTAACTAGTATGAAAGTGGCATTAATAGGTGGTAAGAGGATGTCAAACTGGATGCATATGATGTTAACATGTTAATTTACCAATATATGATGGCAAGTGACTCTTATATGGTGCAAAGTGACTCTAATATGGATGATTAGTCACTTACATGATTGATTAGAGCCAAAATGTGGCCCAAAATTGACTTGTAGGAAAGGGGTACCAAAAGGTGGTTAAAGGATGTTTAATTGCATGTACATGATGTTAACATGTTAATTTTATCAATATATGGGGAAAGTGACTCTTATAGGGTGCAAAGTGACTCTAATATTGGTGAAAAGTGACTTACATGGTTTGATTAGAACCAAATGTGGAACAAAATTGACCTGTATGAAAGTGGAATTAAGAGGTGGTAAAAGGATGTCAATTCAGATGTATATGATGTTAACATGTTAATTATACAAATAGATTGTGGAAAGTGACTCATATAGGGTGCAAAATGACTCGAATATGGTGAAAAGTGACTTACATGGTTAATTAGAACCAAAATGTGGACCAAAATTGAATTGTATGAATGTGGCACTAAGAGGTGGTAAAAGGATTCCTAATTGGATGTATATGATGTTAACATGTTAATTGTACCAATATATGATGGCAAGTGACTCTTATAAGGTGCAAAGTGACTCTAATATGGTGATAAGTCACTTACATGATTGATTAGAGCCAAAATGTTGCACAAAATTGACTTGTAGGAAAGGGGTACCAAAAGGTGGTTAAAGGATGTTTTTAATTGCATGTACATGATGTTAACATGTTAATTGTATCAATATATAGGGAAAGTGACTCTTATAGGGGTGCAAAGTGACTCTAATATGGTGAAAAGTGACTGACATGGTTGATTAGAGCCAAAATGTGGAATCAAATTAACTAGTATGAAAGTGGCATTAATAGGTGGTAAGAGGATGTCAAACTGGATGCATATGATGTTAACATGTTAATTTACAAATATACTGATGGCAAGTGACTCTTATAAGGTGCACAAGTGACTCTAATATGGTGATTAGTCACTTACATGATTGATTAGAGCCAAAATGTGGCCCAAATTGACTTGTAGGAAAGGGGTACCAAAAGGTGGTTAAAGGATGTTTAATTGCATGTACATGATGTTAACATGTTAATTGTATCAATATATGGGGAAAGTGACTCTCATAGGGTGCAAAGTGACTCTAATATGGTGAAAAGTGACTTACATGGTTGATTAGAACCAAAATGTGGAACAAAATTGACCTGTATGAAAGTGGAATTAAGAGGTGGTAAAAGGATATCAATTCAGATGTATATGATGTTAACATGTTAATTATACAAATAGATTGTGGAAAGTGACTCATATAGGGTGCAAAATGACTCGAATATGGTGAAAAGTGACTTACATGGTTAATTAGAACCAAAATGTGGACCAAAATTGAATTGTATGAATGTGGCAATAAGAGGTGGTAAAAGGATTCCTAATTGGATGTATATGATGTTAACATGTTAATTGTACCAATATATGATGGCAAGTGACTCTTATAAGGTGCAAAGTGACTCTAATATGGTGATAAGTCACTTACATGATTGATTAGAGCCAAAATGTTGCACAAAATTGACTTATAGGAAAGGGGGTACCAAAAGGTGGTTAAAGGATGTTTAATGCATGTACATGATGTTAACATGTTAATTGTATCAATATATAGGGAAAGTGACTCTTATAGGGCGCAAAGTGACTCTAATATGGTGAAAAGTGACTGACATGGTTGATTAGAGCCAAAATGTGGAATCAAATTAACTAGTATGAAGTGGCATTAATAGGTGGTAAGAGGATGTCAAACTGGATGCATATGATGTTAACATGTTAATTTACCAATATATGATGGCAAGTGACTCTTATAAGGTGCAAAGTGACTCTAATATGGTGATTAGTCACTTACATGATTGATTAGAGCCAAAATGTGGCCCAAAATTGACTTGTAGGAAAGGGGTACCAAAAGGTGGTTAAAGGATGTTCAATTGCAATGTACATGATGTTAACATGTTAATTGTATCAGTATATGGGGAAAGTGACTCTTATAGGGTGCAAGTGACTCTAATATGGTGGAAAGGTGACTTACATGGTTGATTAGAACCAAAATATGGAACAAAATTGACCTGTATGAAAGTGGAATTAAGAGGTTGTAAAAGGATGTCAATTCAGATGTATATGATGTTAACATGTTAATTATACAAATAGATTGTGGAAAGTGACTCATATAGGGTGCAAAATGATTCGAATATGGTGAAAAGTGACTTACATGGTTAATTAGAACCAAAATGTGGACCAAAATTGAATTGTATGAATATGGCACTAAGAGGTGGTAAAAGGATTCCTAATTGGATGTATATGATTTTAACATGTTAATTGTACCAATATATGTTGGCAAGTGACTCTTATAAGGTGCAAAGTGACTCTAATATGGTGATAAGTAGGGAAAGTGACTCTTGTAGGGTGCAAAGTGACTCTAATATGGTGAAAAGTGACTGACATGGTTGATTAGAGCCAAAATGTGGAATCAAATTAACTAGTATGAAAGTGGCATTAATAGGTGGTAAGAGGATGTCAAACTGGATGCATATGATGTTAACATGTTAATTTACCAATATAGGATGGCAAGTGACTCTTATAAGGTGCAAAGTGACTCTAATATGGTGATTAGTCACTTACATGATTGATTAGAGCCAAAATGTGGCCCAAAATTGACTTGTAGGAAAGGGGTATCAAAAGGTGGTTAAAGGATGTTTAATTGCATGTACATGATGTTAATATGTTAATTGTATCAATATATGGGGAAAGTGACTCTTATAGGGTGTAAAGTGACTCTAATATGGTGAAAAGTAACTTACATGGTTGATTAGAACCAAAATGTGGAACAAAATTGACCTGTATGAAAGTGAAATTAAGAGGTTGTAAAAGGATGTCAATTCAGATGTATATGATGTTAACATGTTAATTATACAAATAGATTGTGGAAAGTGACTCATATAGGGTGCAAAATGACTCGAATATGGTGAAAAGTGACTTACATGGTTAATTAGAACCAAAATGTGGACCAAAATTGAATTGTATGAATGTGGCACTGAGAGGTGGTAAAAGGATTCCTAATGGATGTATATGATGTTAACATGTTAATTGTACCAATATATGATGGCCAAGTGACTCTTATAAGGTGCAAAGTGACTCTAATATGGTGATAAGTCACTTACATGATTGATTAGAAGCCAAAATGTTGCACAAAATTGACTTGTAGGAAAGGGGTACCAAAAGGTGGTTAAAGGATGTTTAATTGCATGTACATGATGTTAACATGTTAATTGTATCAATATATAGGGAAAGTGACTCTTATAGGGTGCAAAGTGACTCTAATATGGTGAAAAGTGACTGACATGGTTGATTAGAGCCAAAATGTGGAATCAAATTAACTAGTATGAAAGTGGCATTAATAGGTGGTAAGAGGATGTCAAACTGGATGCATATGATGTTAACATGTTAATTTACCAATATATGATGGCAAGTGACTCTTATATGGTGCAAAGTGACTCTAATATGGTGATTAGTCACTTACATGATTGATTAGAGCCAAAATGTGGCCCAAAATTGACTTGTAGGAAAGGGGTACCAAAAGGTGGTTAAAGGATGTTTAATTGCATGTACATGATGTTAACATGTTAATTGTATCAATATATAGGGAAAGTGACTCTTATAGGGTGCAAAGTGACTCTAATATGGTGAAAAGTGACTGACATGGTTGATTAGAGCCAAAATGTGGAATCAAATTAACTAGTATGAAAGTGGCATTAATAGGTGGTAAGAGGATGTCAAACTGGATGCATATGATGTTAACATGTTAATTTACCAATATATGATGGCAAGTGACTCTTATATGGGCAAAGTGACTCTAATATGGTGATAGTCACTTACATGATTGATTAGAGCCAAAATGTGGCCCAAAATTGACTTGTAGGAAAGGGGGTACCAAAAGGTGGTTAAAGGATGTTTAATTGCATGTACATGATGTTAACATGTTAATTTTATCAATATATGGGGAAAGTGACTCTTATAGGGTGCAAAGTGACTCTAATATGGTGAAAAGTGACTTACATGGTTGATTTGAACCAAAATGTGGAACAAAATTGACCTGTATGAAAGTGGAATTAAGAGGTGGTAAAAGGATGTCAATTCAGATGTATATGATGTTAACATGTTAATTATACAAATAGATTGTGGAAAGTGACTCATATAGGGTGCAAAATGACTCGAATATGGTGAAAAGTGACTTACATGGTTAATTATAACCAAATGTGGACCAAAATTGAATTGTATGAATGTGGCACTAAGAGGTGGTAAAAGGATTCCTAATTGGATGTATATGATGTTAACATGTTAATTGTACCAATATATGATGGCAAGTGACTCTTATAAGGTGCAAAGTGACTCTAATATGGTGATAAGTCACTTACATGATTGATTAGAGCCAAAATGTTGCACAAAATTGACTTGTAGGAAAGGGGTACCAAAAGGTGGTTAAAGGATGTTTAATTGCATGTACATGATGTTAACATGTTAATTGTATTCAATATATAGGGAAAGTGACTCTTATAGGGTGCAAAGTGACTCTAATATGGTGAAAAGTGACTGACATGGTTGATTAGAGCCAAAATGTGGAATCAAATTAACTAGTATGAAAGTGGCATTAATAGGTGGTAAGAGGATGTCAAACTGGATGCATATGATGTTAACATGTTAATTTACCAATATACGATGGCAAGTGATTCTTATAAGGTGCAAAGTGACTCTAATATGGTGATTAGTCACTTACATGATTGATTAGAGCCAAAATGTGGCCCAAAATTGACTTATAGGAAAGGGGTACCAAAAGGTGGTTAAAGGATGTTTAATTGCATGCACATGATGTTAACATGTTAATTTTATCAATATATGGGGAAAGTGACTCTTATAGGGTGCAAAGTGACTCTAATATGGTGAAAAGTGACTTACATGGTTGATTAGAACCAAAATGTGGAACAAAATTGACCTGTATGAAAGTGGAATTAAGAGGTGGTAAAGGATGTCAATTCAGATGTATATGATGTTAACATGTTAATTATACAAATAGATTGTGGAAAGTGACTCATATAGGGTGCAAAATGACTCGAATATGGTGAAAAGTGACTTACATGGTTAATTATAACCAAAATGTGGACCAAAATTGAATTGTATGAATGTGGCACTAAGAGGTGGTAAAGGATTCCTAATTGGATGTATATGATTGTAACATGTTAATTGTACCAATATATGATGGCAAGTGACTCTTATAAGGTGCAAAGTGACTCTAATATGGTGATAAGTCACTTACATGATTGATTAGAGCCAAAATGTTGCACAAAATTGACTTGTAGGAAAGGGGTACCAAAAGGTGGTTAAAGGATGTTTAATTGCATGTACATGATGTTAACATGTTAATTGTATCAATATATAGGGAAAGTGACTCTTATAGGGTGCAAAGTGACTCTAATATGGTGAAAAGTGACTGACATGGTTGATTAGAGCCAAAATGTGGAATCAAATTAACTAGTATGAAAGTGGCATTAATAGGTGGTAGGAGGATGTCAAACTGGATGCATATGATGTTAACATGTTAATTTACCAATATATGATGGCAAGTGACTCTTATAAGGTGCAAAGTGACTCTAATATGGTGATTAGTCACTTACATGATTGATTAGAGCCAAAATGTGGCCCAAAATTGACTTGTAGGAAAGGGGTACCAAAAGGTGGTTAAAGGATGTTTAATTGCATGTACATGATGTTAACATGTTAATTGTATCAATATATGGGGAAAGTGACTCTTATATGGTGCAAAGTGACTCTAATATGGTGAAAAGTGACTTACATGGTTGATTAGAACCAAAATGTGGAACAAATTGACCTGTATGAAAGTGGAATTAAGAGGTGGTAAAAGGATGTCAATTCAGATGTATATGATGTTAACGTGTTAATTATACAAATAGATTGTGGAAAGTGACTCATATAGGGTGCAAAATGACTCGAATATGGTGAAAAGTGACTTAAATGGTTAATTAGAACCAAAATGTGGACCAAAATTGAATTGTATGAATGTGGCATTGAGAGGTGGTAAAAGGATTCCTAATTGGATGTATATGATGTTAACATGTTAATTGTACCAATATATGATGGCAAGTGACTCTTATAAGGTGCAAAGTGACTCTAATATGGTGATAAGTCACTTACATGATTGATTAGAGCCAAAATGTTGCACAAAATTGACTTGTAGGAAAGGGGTACCAAAAGGTGGTTAAAGGATGTTTAATTGCATGTACATGATGTTAACATGTTAATTGTATCAATATATAGGGAAAGTGACTCTTATAGGGTGCAAAGTGACTCTAATATGGTGAAAAGTGACTGACATGGTTGATTAGAGCCAAAATGTGGAATCAAATTAACTAGTATGAAAGTGGCATTAATAGGTGGTAAGAGGATGTCAAACTGGATGCATATGATGTTAACATGTTAATTTACCAATATATGATGGCAAGTGACTCTTATATGGTGCAAAGTGACTCTAATATGGTGATTAGTCACTTACATGATTGATTAGAGCCAAAATGATGGCCCAAAATTGACTTGTAGGAAAGGGGTACCAAAAGGTGGTTAAAGGATGTTTAATTGCATGTACATGATGTTAACATGTTAATTTTATCAATATATGGGGAAAGTGACTCTTATAGGGTGCAAAGTGACTCTAATATGGTGAAAAGTGACTTACATGGTTGATTAGAACCAAAATGTGGAACAAAATTGACCTGTATGAAAGTAAAATTAAGAGGTGGTAAAAGGATGTCAATTCAGATGTATATGATGTTAACATGTTAATTATACAAATAGATTGTGGAAAGTGACTCATATAGGGTGCAAAATGACTCGAATATGGTGAAAAGTGACTTACATGGTTAATTATAACCAAAATGTGGACCAAAATTGAATTGTATGAATGTGGCACTAAGAGGTGGTAAAAGGATTCCTAATTGGATGTATATGATGTTAACATGTTAATTGTACCATATATGATGGCAAGTGACTCTTATAAGGTGCAAAGTGACTCTAATATGGTGATAAGTCACTTACATGATTGATTAGAGCCAAAAATGTTGCACAAAATTGACTTGTAGGAAAGGGGTACCAAAAGGTGGTTAAAGGATGTTTAATTGCATGTACATGATGTTAACATGTTAATTGTATCAATATATAGGGAAAGTGACCTCTTATAGGGGTGCAAAGTGACTCTAATATGGTGAAAAGTGACTGACATGGTTGATTAGAGCCAAAATGTGGAATCAAATTAACTAGTATGAAAGTGGCATTAATAGGTGGTAGGAGGATGTCAAACTGGATGCATATGATGTTAACATGTTAATTTACCAATATACGATGGCAAGTGACTCTTATAAGGTGCAAAGTGACTCTAATATGGTGATTAGTCACTTACATGATTGATTAGAGCCAAAATGTGGCCAAAATTGACTTGTAGGAAAGGGGTACCAAAAGGTGGTTAAAGGATTTTAATTGCATGTACATGATGTTAACATGTTAATTGTATCAATATATGGGGAAAGTGACTCCCATATGGTGCAAAGTGACTCTAATATGGTGAAAAGTGACTTACATGGTTGATTAGAACCAAATATGGAACAAAATTGACCTGTATGAAAGTGGAATTAAGAGGTGGTAAAAGGATAGTCAATTCAGATGTATATGATGTTAACATGTTAATTATACAAATAGATTGTGGAAAGTGACTCATATAGGGTGCAAAAATGACTCGAATATGGTGAAAAGTGACTTACATGGGTAATTAGAACCAAAATATGGACCAAAATTGAATTGTATGAATGTGGCAATAAGAGGTGGTAAAAGGATTCCTATTGGATGTATATGATGTTAACATGTTAATTGTACCAATATATGATGGCAAGTGACTCTTATAAGTTGCAAAGTGACTCTAATATGGTGATAAGTCACTTACATGATTGATTAGAGCCAAAATGTTGCACAAAATTGACTTATAGGAAAGGGGTACCAAAAGGTGGTTAAAGTAGTTTAATTGCATGTACATGATGTTAACATGTTAATTGTATCAATATATAGGGAAAGTGACTCTTATAGGGTGCCAAAGTGACTCTAAATATGGTGAAAAGTGACTGACATGGTTGATTAGAGCCAAATGTGGAATCAAATTACTAGTATGAAGTGGCATTAATAGGTGGTAAGAGGATGTCAAACTGATGCATATGATGTTAACATGTAATTTACCAATATATGATGGCAAGTGACTCTTATAAGTGCAAAGTGACTCTAATATGGTGATTAGTCACTTACATGATTGATTAGAGCCAAAATGTGGCCCAAAATTGACTTGTAGGAAAGGGGTACCAAAAGGTGGTTAAAGGATGTTCAATTGCATGTACATGATGTTAACATGTTAATTGTATCAGTATATGGGGAAAAGTGACTCGTATAGGGTGCAAAGTGACTCTAATATGGTGAAAGGTGACCTTACATGGTTGATTAGAACCAAAATGTTGAACAAAATTGACCTGTATGAAAGTGGAATTAGGAGGTTGTAAAAGGATGTCAATTCAGATGTATATGATGTTAACATGTTATTATACAAATAGATTGTGGAAAGTGACTCATATAGGGTGCAAATGATTCGAATATGGTGAAAAGTGACTTACATGGTTAATTAGAACCAAAATGTGGACCAAAATTGAATTGTATGAATGTGGCACTGAGAGGTGGTAAAAGGATTCCTAATTGGATGTATTAGATTGTAACATGTTTAATTGTACCAATATATGTTGGCAAGTGACTCTTATAAGTTGCAAAGTGACTCTAATATGTGATAAGTAGGAACGTGACTCTTGTTTGGGTGCAAAGTGACTCTAATAGTGGTGAAAAGTGACTGACATGGTTGATTAGAGCCAAAATGTGGAATCAATTAACTAGTATGAAGTGGCATGTAATAGGTGGTAAGAGGATGTCAAACTGGATGCATATGATGTTAACATGTTAAGTTACCATATAGGGATGGCAAGTGACTCTTATAAGGTGCAAAGTGACTCTAATATGGTGATTAGTCACTTACATGATTGATTAGAGCCAAAATGTGCCCAAAATTGACTTGTAGGAAAGGGTATCAAAAGGTGGTTAAAGGATGTTTAATTGCAGTACATGGATGTTAACATGTTAATTGTATCAATATATGGGGAAAAGTGACTCTTATAGGGTGCAAAGTGACTCCTAATATGGTGAAAAGTGACTTACATGGTTGATTAGAACCAAAGGTGGAACAAAATTGACCTGTATGAAAGTTGAAATTAAGAGGTGGTAAAAGGATGTCAATTCAGATGTATATGATGTTAACATGTTAATTATACAAATAGATTGTGGGAAAAGTGACTCATATAGGGTGCAAATGACTCGAATATGGTGAAAAGTGACTTACATGGTTAATTATAACCAAAATGTGGACCAAAATTGAATTGTATGAATGTGGCACTGAGAGGTGGTAAAAGGATTCCTAATTGGATGTATATGATGTAACATGTTAATTGTACCAATATATGATGGCAAGTGACTCTTATAAGGTGCAAAGTGACTCTAATATGGTGATAGTCACTTACATGATTGATTAGAGCCAAAATGTTGCACAAAATTGACTTGTAGGAAAGGGGTACCAAAAGGTGGTTAAAGGATTGTAATTGCATGTACATGATGTTAACATGTTAATTGTATCAATATATAGGGAAAGTGACTCTTATAGGGTGCAAAGTGACTCTAATATTGTGAAAAGTGACTGACATAGGTTTGATTAGAGCCAAAAATGTGGAATCAAATTAACTAGTATGAAAGTGGCATTAATAGTGGTAAGAGGATGTCAAACTGGATGCATATGATGTTAACATGTTAATTTACCAATATATTATGGCAAGTGACTCTTATAATGTGCAAAGTGACTCTAATATGGTGATTAGTCACTTACATGATTGATTAGAGCCAAAATGTGGCCCAAATTGACTTATAGGAAAGGGGTACCAAAGGTGGTTAAAGGATGTTTAATTGCATGTACAGTGATGTTAACATGTTAATTTTATCAATAATTGGGGAAAGTGACTCTTATAGGGTGCAAAGTGACTCTAATATGGTGAAAAGTGACTTACATGGTTGATTAGAACCAAAATGGTGGAACAAAATTGACCTGTATGAAAGTGAATTAAGAGGTGGTAAAAGGATGTCAATTCAGATGTATATGATGTTAACATGTTATTATACAAATTAGATTGTGGAAAGTGACTCATATAGGGTGCAAAATGACTCGAATATGGTGAAAAGTGACTTACATGGTTAATTATAACCAAAATGTGGACCAAAATTGAATTGTATGAATGTGGCACTAAGAGGTGGTAAAAGGATTCCTATATGGATGTATATGATGTTAACATGTTAATTGTACCAATATATGAGGGCAAGTGACCTCTTATAAGGTGCAAAGTGACTCTAATATGGTGATAAGTCACTTACATGATTGATTAGAGCCAAAATGTTGCAAACAAAATTGACTTGTAGGAAAGGGGTACCAAAAGTGGTTAAAGGATGTGTTAATTGCATGTACATGATGTTAACATGTTAATTGTATCAATATATAGGGAAAGTGACTCTTATAGGGTGCAAAGTGACTCTAATATGGTGAAAAGTGGACTGACATGGTTTGATTAGAGCCAAAAATGTGGGAATCAAATTAACTAGTATGAAAGTGGCATTAATAGGTGGTAAGAGGAGTCAAAGCTGGATGCATATGATGTTAACATGTTAATTTACCAAATATCGATGGCAAGTGACTCTTATAAGGTGCAAAGTGACTCTAATATGGTGATTAGTCACTTACATGATTGATTAGAGCCAAAATGTGGCCCAAAATTGACTTGTAGGAAGGGGTACCCAAAAGGTGGTTAAAGGATGTTTAATTGCAATGTACATGGATGTTAACATGTTAATTGTATCAATATATGGGGAAAGTGACTCTTATAGGGTGCAAAGTGACTCTAATATGGTGAAAAGTGACTTACATGGTTGATTAGAACCAAAATGTGGAACAAAATTGACCTGTATGAAAGTGAATTAAGAGGTGGTAAAAGGATGTCAATTCAGATGTATATGATGTTAACATGTTAATTATACAAATAGATTGTGGAAAGTTACTCATATAGGGTGCAAAATGACTCGAATATGGTGAAAAGTGACTTACATGGTTAATTATAACCAAAAGGTGGACCAAAATTGAATTGTATGAATGTGGCACTAAGAGGTGGTAAAAGGATTCCTAATTGGATGTATATGATGTTAACATGTTAATTGTACCAATATATGATGGCAAGTGACTCTTATAAGGTGCAAAGTGACTCTAATATGGTGATAAGTCACTTACATGATTGATTAGAGCCAAAATGTTGCACAAAATTGACTTGTAGGAAAGGGGTACCAAAAGGTGGTTAAAGGATGTTTAATTGCATGTACATGATGTTAACATGTTAATTGTATCAATATATAGGGAAAGTGACTCTTATAGGGTGCAAAGTGACTCTAATATGTGAAAAGTGACTGACATGGTTGATTAGAGCCAAAATGTGGAATCAAATTAACTAGTATGAAAGTGGCATTAATAGGTGGTAAGAGGATGTCAAACTGATGCATATGATGTTAACATGTTAATTTACCAATATATGATGGCAAGTGACTCTTATAAGGTGCAAAGTGACGCTAATATGGTAGATTAGTCACTTACATGATTGATTAGAGCCAAAATGTGCCCAAAATTGACTTATAGGAAAGGGGTACCAAAAGGTGGTTAAGGGATGTTTAATTGCATGCACATGATGTTACATGTTAATTTAGCATATATGGGGAAAGTGACTCTTATAGGGTGCAAAGTGACTCTAATAGGGTTAAAAGTGGACTTACATGGTTGATTAGAACCAAAATGTGGAACAAAATTGACCTGTATGAAATGGATTAGAGGTGGTAAAAGGATGTCATTTCAGATGTATAGATGTTACCATGTTAATTATACAAATAGATTGTGGAAAGTGACTCATATAGGGTGCAAAATGACTCGAATATGGTGAAAAGTGACTTACATGTTAATTATACCAAAATGTGGACCAAAATTGAATTGTATGAATGTGGCACTAAGAGGTGGTAAAAGGATTCCTAATTGGATGTATATGATGTTAACATGTTAATTGTACCAATATATGATGGCAAGTGACATCTTAGAAGGTGCAAAGTGACTCTAATATGGTGATAAGTCACTTACATGATTGATTAGAGCCAAAATGTTGCACAAAATGACTTGTAGGAAAGGGGTACCAAAAGGTGTTAAAGGATGTTTAATTGCATGTACATGATGTTAACATGTTAATTGTATCAATATATAGGGAAAAGTGACTCTTATAGGGTCAAAGTGACTCTAATATGGTGAAAAGTGACTGACATGGTTGATTAGAGAGCCAAAATGTGGAATCAAATTAACTAGTATGAAAGTGGCATTAATAGGTGGTAAGAGGATGTCAAACTGGATGCATATGATGTTAACATGTTAATTTACCAATATATGATGGCAAGTGACTCTTATAAGGTGCAAAGTGACTCTAATATGGTGATTAGTCACTTACATGATTGATTAGAGCCAAATGTGGCCCAAAATTGACTTGTAGGAAAGGGTACCAAAAGGTGGTTAAAGGATGTTTAATTGCATGTACATGATGTTAACATGTTAATTGTATCAATATATGGGGAAAGTGACTCTTATAGGGTGCAAAGTGACTCTAATATGGTGAAAAGTGACTTACATGGTTGATTAGAACCAAAATGTGGAACAAAATTGACCTGTATGAAAGTGGAATTAAGAGGTGGTAAAAGGATGTCAATTCAGATGTATATATGTTAACATGTTAATTATACAAATAGATTGTGGAAAGTGACTCATATAGGGTGGCAAAATGACTCGAATATGGTGAAAAAGTGACTTACATGGTTAATTATAAACCAAAATGTGGACCAAAATTGAATTGTATGAATGTGGCACTAAGAGGTGGTAAAAGGATTCCTAATTGGATGTATATGATGTTAACATGTTAATTGTACCAATATATGATGGCAAGTGACTCTTATAAGGTGCAAAGTGACTCTAATATGGTGATAAGTCACTTACATGATTGATTAGAGCCAAAATGTTGCACAAAATTGACTTGTAGGAAAGGGGTACCAAAAGGTGGTTAAAGGATGTTGTAATTGCATGTACATGATGTTAACATGTTAATTGTATCAATATATAGGGAAAGTGACTCTTATAGGGTGCAAAGTGACTCTAATATGGTGAAAAGTGACTGACATGGTTGATTAGAGCCAAAATGTGGAATCAAATTAACTAGTATGAAAGTGGCATTAATAGGTGGTAAGAGGATGTCAAACTGGATGCATATGATGTTAACATGTTAATTTACCAATATAGGATGGCAAGTGACTCTTATAAGGTGCAAAGTGACTCTAATATGGTGATTAGTCACTTACATGATTGATTAGAGCCAAAATGTTGGCCCAAAATTGACTTGTAGGGAAAGGGGGTACCAAAAGGTGGTTAAAGGATGTTTAAATTGCATGTACATGATGTTAACATGTTAATTGTATCAATATATGGGGAAAGTGACTCTTATAGGGTGCAAAGTGACTCTATATGGTGAAAAGTGACTTACATGGTTGATTAGAACCAAAATGTGGAACAAAATTGACCTGTATGAAAGTGGAATTAAGAGGTGTAAAAGGATGTCATTCAGATGTATATGATGTTAACATGTTAATATACAAATAGATTGTGGAAAGTGACTCATATAGGGTGCAAATGACTCGAATATGGTGAAAAGTGACTTACATGGTAATTATAACCAAAATGTGGACCAAAATTGAATTGTATGAATGTGGCATAAGAGGTGGTAAAGGATTCCTAATTGGATGTATATATGTTAACATGTTAATTGTACCAATTTGATGGCAAGTGACTCTTAGGGTGCAAAGTGACTCTAATATGGTGATAGTCACTTACATGATTGATTAGAGCCAAATGTTGCACAAAATTGACTTATAGGAAGGGTACCAAGGTGGTTAAGATTTTAATTGCATGTACATGATGTTAACATGTTAATTGTATCAATATATAGGAAAGTGACTCTTATAGGGTGCAAAGTGACTCTAATATGGTGAAAAGTGACTGACATGGTTGATTAGAGCCAAAATGTGGAATCAAATTAACTAGTAGAAGTGGCATTAATAGTGGTAAGAGGATGTCAAACTGGATGCATTATTTTAACATGTTAATTTACCAATATATGATGGCAAGTGACTCTTATAAGGTGCAAAGTGACTCTAATATGGGATTAGTCACTTACATGATTGATTAGAGCCAAAATGTGGCCCAAAATTGACTTGTAGGAAAGGGGTACCAAAGGTGGTTAAAGGATGTTTAATTGCATGTACATGATGTTAACATGTTAATTTATCATATATGGGAAAGTGACTCTTATAGGTGCAAAGTGACTCTAATATGGTGAAAAGGCCTTACATGGTTGATTTGAACCAAAATGTGGAACAAAATTGACCTGTATGAAAGTGGAATTAGAGGTGTTAAAAGGATGTCAATTCAGATGTATATGATGTTAACATGTTAATATACAAATAGATTGTGGAAAGTGATCATATAGTGGTGCAAAAATGACTCGAATATGTGAAAAGTGACTTACATGGTTATTAGACCAAAAATGTGGACCAAAATTGAATTGTATGAATGTGGCATGAGAGGTGGTAAAAGGATTCCTAATTGGATGTATAGATTTTAACATGTTAATTGTACCAATATATGTGGCAATTGACTCTTATAAGGTGCAAAGTGACTCTAATATGGTGATAAGTCACTTACATGATTGATTAGAGCCAAAATGTTGCACAAAATTGACTTGTAGGAAAGGGGTACCAAAAGGTGGTTAAAGGATGTTTAATTGCATGTACATGATGTTAACATGTTAATTGTATCAATATAGGGAAAGTGACTCTTATAGGGTGCAAAGTGACTCTAATATGGTGAAAAGTGACTGACATAGTTGATTAGAGCCAACAATGTGGAATCAAATTACTAGTATGAAAGTGGCATTAATAGGTGGTAAGAGATGTCAAACTGGATGCATATGATGTTAAATGTTAATTTTACCAATATATGATGGCAAGTGACTCTTATAATGGTTCAAAGTGACTCTAATATGGTGATTAGTCACTTACATGATTGATTAGAGCCAAATGTGGCCCAAATTGACTTGTAGGAAAGGGGTACCAAAAGGGTGGTTAAAGGATGTTAATTGCATGTACATGATGTTAACATGTTAATTGTATCAATATATGGGGAAAAGTGACCTCTTATAGGGTGCAAAGTGACTCTAATATGGTGAAAAGTGACTTACATGGTTGAATTAGAACCAAAATGTGGAACAAAATTGACCTGTATGAAAGTTGGAATTATAGAGGTGGTAAAAGGATGTCAAGTCAGATGTATATTATGTTAACATGTTAATTATACAAATAGATTGTGGAAAGTGACTCATATAGGTGGCAAAATGACTCGAATATGGTGAAAAGTGACTGACATGGTATTATAACCAAAATGTGGACCAAAATTGAATTGTATGAATGTGGCACTAAGAGGTGGTAAAAGGATTCCTAATTGGATGTATATGATGTTAACATGTTAATTGTACCAATATATGATGGCAAGTGACTCTTATAAGGTGCAAAGTGACTCTAATATGGTGATAAGTCACTTACATGATTGATTAGAGCCAAAATGTTGGCACAAAATTGACTTGTAGGAAGGGTACCAAAAGGTGGTTTAAAGGATGTTTAATTGCATGTACCATGATGTTAACATGTTAATTGTATCAATATATAGGGGAAAGTGACTCTTATGGGTGCAAAGTGACTCTAATATGGTGAAAAGTGACTGACATGGTTGATTAGAGCCAAAATGTGGAATCAAATTAACTAGTATGAAAGTGGCATTAATAGGTGTAAGAGGATGTCAAACATGGATGCATATGATGTTAACATGTTAATTTACCAATATACGATGGCAAGTGACTCTTATAAGGTTGCAAAGTGACTCTAATATGGTGATTAGTCACTTACATGATTGATTAGAGCCAAAATGTGGCCCAAAATTGACTTATAGGAAAGGGGTACCAAAAGGTGGTTAAAGGGATGTTAATTGCATGTACATGATGTTAACATGTTAATTTTATCAATATATGGGGAAGAGTGACTCTTATAGGGTGCAAAGTGACTCTAATATGGTGAAAAAGTGACTTACATGGGTTGAATTAGAACCAAAATGTGGAACAAAATTGACCTGTATGAAAGTGGAATTAAGAGGTGGTAAAAGGATGTCAATTCAGATGTATATGATGTTAACATGTTAAGTATACAAATAGATTGTGGAAAGTGACTCATATAGGTGCAAAATGACTCGAATATGGTGAAAAGTGACTTACATGGTTAATTATAACCAAAATGTGGACCAAAATTGAATTGTATGAATGTGGCACAAGAGGTGGTAAAAGGATTCCTAATTGGATGTATATGATGTTAACATGTTAATTGTACCAATATATGGCAAGTGACTCTTATAAGGTGCAAAGTGACTCTAATATGGTGATAAGTCACTTACATGATTGATTAGAGCCAAAATGTTGCACAAAATTGACTTGTAGGAAAGGGGTACCAAAAGGTGGTTAAAGGATGTTTAATTGCATGTACATGATGTTAACATGTTAATTGTATCAATATATAGGGAAAGTGACTCTTATAGGGTGCAAAGTGACTCTAATATGGTGAAAAGTGACTGACATGGTTGATTAGAGCCAAAATGTGGAATCAAATTAACTAGTATGAAAGTGGCATTAATAGGTGGTAAGAGGATGTCAAACTGGATGCATATGATGTTAACATGTTAATTTACCAATATATGATGGCAAGTGACTCTTATAAGGTGCAAAGTGACTCTAATATGGTGATTAGTCACTTACATGATTGATTAGAGCCAAAATGTGGCCCAAAATTGACTTGTAGGAAAGGGGTACCAAAAGGTGGTTAAAGGATGTTTAATTGCATGTACATGATGTTAACATGTTAATTGTATCAATATATGGGGAAAGTGACTCTTATAGGGTGCAAAGTGACTCTAATATGGTGAAAAGTGACTTACATGGTTGATTAGAACCAAAATGTGGAACAAAATTGACCTGTATGAAAGTGGAATTAAGAGGTGGTAAAAGGATGTCAATTCAGATGTATATGATGTTAACATGTTAATTATACAAATAGATTGTGGAAAGTGACTCATATAGGGTGCAAAATGACTCGAATATGGTGAAAAGTGACTTACATGGTTAATTAACCAAAATGTGGACCAAAATTGAATTGTATGAATGTGGCACTAAGAGGTGGTAAAAGGATTCCTAATTGGATGTATATGATGTTAACATGTTAATTGTACCAATATATGATGGCAAGTGACTCTTATAAGGTGCAAAGTGACTCTAATATGGTGATAAGTCACTTACATGATTGATTAGAGCCAAAATGTTGCACAAAATTGACTTGTAGGAAAGGGGTACCAAAAGGTGGTTAAAGGATGTTTAATTGCATGTACATGATGTTAACATGTTAATTGTATCAATATATAGGGAAAGTGACTCTTATAGGGTGCAAAGTGACTCTAATATGGTGAAAAGTGACTGACATGGTTGATTAGAGCCAAAATGTGGAATCAAATTAACTAGTATGAAAGTGGCATTAATAGGTGGTAAGAGGATGTCAAACTGGATGCATATGATGTTAACATGTTAATTTACCAATATACGATGGCAAGTGACTCTTATAAGGTGCAAAGTGACTCTAATATGGTGATTAGTCACTTACATGATTGATTAGAGCCAAAATGTGGCCCAAAATTGACTTGTAGGAAAGGGGTACCAAAGGTGGTTAAAGGATGTTTAATTGCATGTACATGATTGTTAAACATGTTAATTGTATCAATATATGGGGAAAGTGACTCTTATAGGGTGCAAAGTGACTCTAATATGGTGAAAGTGACTTACATGGGTTGATTAGAACCAAAATGTGGAACAAAATTGACCGTATGAAAGTGGAATTAAGAGGGGGTAAAAGGATGTCAATTCAGAATGTATATGATGTTAACATGTTAATTATACAAATAGATTGTGGAAAGTGACTCATATAGGGTGCAAAATGACTCGAATATGGTGAAAAGTGACTTACTGGTTAATTATAACCAAATGTGACCAAAATTGAATTGTATGAATTGGCACTAAGAGGTGGTAAAAGGATTCCTAATTGGATGTATATGATGTTAACATGTTAATTGTACCAATATATGATGGCAAGTGACTCTTATAAGGTGCAAAGTGACTCTAATATGGTGATAAGTCACTTACATGATTGATTAGAGCCAAATGTTGCACAAAATTGACTTGTAGGAAAGGGGTACCAAAAGGTGGTTAAAGGATGTTTAATTGCATGTACATGATGTTAACATGTTAATTGTATCAATATATAGGGAAAGTGACTCTTATAGGGTGCAAAGTGACTCTAATATGGTGAAAAGTGACTGACATGGTTGATTAGAGCCAAAATGTGGAATCAATTAACTAGTATGAAAGTGGCATTAATAGGTGGTAAGAGGATGTCAAACTGGATGCATATGATGTTAACATGTTAATTTACCATATATGATGGCAAGTGACTCTTATAAGGTGCAAAGTGACTCTAATATGGTGATTAGTCACTTACATGATTGATTAGAGCCAAAATGTGGCCCAAAATTGACTTGTAGGAAAGGGGTACCAAAGGTGGTTAAAGGATGTTTAATTGCATGTACATGATGTTAACATGTTAATTGTATCAATATATGGGGAAAGTGACTCTTATAGGGTGCAAAGTGACTCTAATATGGTGAAAAGTGACTTACATGGTTGATTAGAACCAAAATGTGGAACAAATTGACCTGTATGAATGGAATTAAGAGGTGGTAAAAGGATGTCAATTCATGTATATGATGTTAACATGTTAATTATACAAATAGATTGTGGAAAGTGACTCATAGGGTGCAAAATGACTCGAATATGGTGAAAAGTGACTTACATGGTTAATTAGAACCAAAATGTGGACCAAAATTGAATTGTATGAATGTGGCACTAAGAGGTGGTAAAAGGATTCCTAATTGGATGTATATGATGTTAATGTTAATTGTACCAATATATGATGGCAAGTGACTCTTATAAGGTGCAAAGTGACTCTAATATGGTGATAAGTCACTTACATGATTGATTAGAGCCAAAATGTTGCACAAAATTGACTTGTAGGAAAGGGGTACCAAAAGGTGGTTAAAGGATGTTTAATTGCATGTACATGATGTTAACATGTTAATTGTATCAATATATAGGGAAAGTGACTCTTATAGGGTGCAAAGTGACTCTAATATGGTGAAAAGTGACTGACATGGTTGATTAGAGCCAAAATGTGGAATCAAATTAACTAGTATGAAAGTGGCATTAATAGGTGGTAAGAGGATGTCAAACTGGATGCATATGATGTTAACATGTTAATTTACCAATATATGATGGCAAGTGACTCTTATAAGGTGCAAAGTGACTCTAATATGGTGATTAGTCACTTACATGATTGATTAGAGCCAAAATGTGGCCCAAAATTGACTTGTAGGAAAGGGGTACCAAAAGGTGGTTAAAGGATGTTTAATTGCATGTACATGATGTTAACATGTTAATTATCAATATATGGGGAAAGTGACTCTTATAGGGTGCAAAGTGACTCTATATGGTGAAAAGTGACTTACATGGTTGATTAGAACCAAAATGTGGAACAAAATTGACCTGTATGAAATGGAATTAAGAGGTGGTAAAGGATGCAATTCAATGTATTGATGTTAACATGTTAATTACAAATAGATTGTGGAAAGTGACTCATATAGGGTGCAAAATGACTCGAATATGGTGAAAAGTGACTTACATGGTTAATTATAACCAAAATGTGGACCAAAATTGAATTGTATGAATGTGGCACTAAGAGGTGGTAAAGGATTCCTAATTGGATGTATATGATGTTAACATGTTAATTGTACCAATTATGATGGCAAGTGACTCTTATAAGGTGCAAATGACTCTAATATGGTGATAAGTCACTTACATGATTGATTAGAGCCAAAATGTTGCACAAAATTGACTTGTAGGAAAGGGGTACCAAAAGGTGGTTAAAGGATGTTTAATTGCATGTACATGATGTTAACATGTTAATTGTATCAATATATAGGGAAAGTGACTCTTATAGGGCGCAAAGTGACTCTAATATGGTGAAAAGTGACTGACATGGTTGATTAGAGCCAAAATGTGGAATCAAATTAACTAGTATGAAAGTGGCATTAATAGGTGGTAAGAGGATGTCAAACTGGATGCATATGATGTTAACATGTTAATTTACCAATATATGATGGCAAGTGACTCTTATAAGGTGCAAAGTGACTCTAATATGGTGATTAGTCACTTACATGATTGATTAGAGCCAAAATGTGGCCCAAAATTGACTTGTAGGAAAGGGGTACCAAAAGGTGGTTAAAGGATGTTTAATTGCATGTACATGATGTTAACATGTTAATTGTATCAATATATGGGGAAAGTGACTCTTATAGGGTGCAAAGTGACTCTAATATGGTGAAAAGTGACTTACATGGTTGATTAGAACCAAAATGTGGAACAAAATTGACCTGTATGAAAGTGGAATTAAGAGGTGGTAAAAGGATGTCAATTCAGATGTATATGATGTTAACATGTTAATTATACAAATAGATTGTGGAAAGTGACTCATATAGGGTGCAAAATGACTCGAATATGGTGAAAAGTGACTTACATGGTTAATTATAACCAAAATGTGGACCAAAATTGAATTGTATGAATGTGGCACTAAGAGGTGGTAAAAGGATTCCTAATTGGATGTATATGATGTTAACATGTTAATTGTACCAATATATGATGGCAAGTGACTCTTATAAGGTGCAAAGTGACTCTAATATGGTGATAAGTCACTTACATGATTGATTAGAGCCAAATGTTGCACAAAATTGACTTGTAGGAAAGGGGTACCAAAGGTGGTTAAAGGATGTTTAATTGCATGTACATGATGTTAACATGTTAATTGTATCAATATATAGGGAAAGTGACTCTTATAGGGTGCAAAGTGACTCTAATATGGTGAAAAGTGACTGACATGGTTGATTAGAGCCAAAATGTGGAATCAAATTAACTAGTATGAAAGTGGCATTAATAGGTGGTAAGAGGATGTCAACTGGATGCATATGATGTTAACATGTTAATTTACCAATATATGATGGCAAGTGACTCTTATAAGGTGCAAAGTGACTCTAATATGGTGATTAGTCACTTACATGATTGATTAGAGCCAAAATGTGTGCCCAAAATTGACTTGTAGAAAGGGGTACCAAAGGTGGTTAAAGGATGTTTTGCATGTACATGATGTTACATGTTAATTGTATCAATATATGGGGAAAGTGACTCTTATAGGGTGCAAAGTGACTCTAATATGGTGAAAGTGACTTACATGGTTGATTAGAACCAAAATGTGGAACAAAATTGACCTGTATGAAAGTGGAATTAGAGGTGGTAAAGGATGTCAATTCAGTGTATATGATGTTAACATGTTAATTATACAAATATTGTGGAAAGTGACTCATATAGGGTGCAAAATGACCGAATATGGTGAAAAGTGACTTACATGGTTAATTATAACCAAATGTGGACCAAAATTGAATTGTATGAATGTGGCACTAAGAGGTGGTAAAAGGATTCCTAATTGGATGTATATGATGTTAACATGTTAATTGTACCATATATGATGGCAAGTGACTCTTATAAGGTGCAAAGTGACTCTAATATGGTGATAAGTCACTTACATGATTGATTAGCCAAAATGTTGCACAAAATTGACTTGTAGGAAAGGGGTACCAAAAGGTGGTTAAAGGATGTTTAATTGCATGTACATGATGTTAACATGTTAATTGTATCAATATATAGGGAAAGTGACTCTTATAGGGTGCAAAGTGACTCTAATATGGTGAAAAGTGACTGACATGGTTGATTAGAGCCAAAATGTGGAATCAAATTAACTAGTATGAAAGTGGCATTAATAGGTGGTAAGAGGATGTCAAACTGGATGCATATGATGTTAACATGTTAATTTACCAATATATGGCAAGTGACTCTTATAAGGTGCAAAGTGACTCTAATATGGTGATTAGTCACTTACATGATTGATTAGAGCCAAAATGTGGCCCAAAATTGACTTGTAGAAAGGGGTACCAAAAGGTGGTTAAAGGATGTTTAATTGCATGCACATGATTTAACATGTTAATTTTATCAATATATGGGGAAAGTGACTCTTATAGGGTGCAAAGTGACTCTAATATGGTGAAAAGTGACTTACTGGTTGATTATGAAACCAAAATGTGGAACAAAATTGACCTGTATGAAAGTGGAATTAAGAGGTGGTAAAAGGATGTCT